>NC_057798.1:642685462-642736303 GCF_018294505.1 Triticum aestivum | reverse complement strand
GGGGTGAAGGGCGAGGGGCGAGGGGGCGGCGGTGGGTGGTGGGGCGACGAGGCAAGAGGGTGGCGGCTGGTCGGGGCAGCGGCGGGTGGTGGGGCGGCGATGGTCTCGTCGGGGAGAGGCGCGCGGACAGAAAGAGAGAGAGAGGGAGGGGCGGGGTGGGGGCAGCCGTTAGTTAGGTTAATCCCTTTGCCGTCCTCCCCCTTTGCCGTCCGCTAGCGGACGGCCAAGAGCTGCCCGTTAGTTTTTTTCTTAGCTGCTCGGTAGTGGGGCCCACCTTCCTCTTTGCCGTCAGCCAGCTGACGACAAAGAAATGGCTGATGGCAAATAACTGGATTCTAGTAGTGCTAGGAAAGAGGGTGTTGGGTTCGAGAGGAAAATGAATGCTGATGGTTCTTACTGGATACCTGAGCAGTACCCCAAAACCACATGGGTTGCTACTAAGCGACCTTCAGTGGATCCATCTACATTATCTGGCTTCACTAGTGCTAACCCAATTATCATTGATGAAGCCTTTGATTGAAACTATAAACTGTTCAAGAATTAGAATGGTGAAGTGTTTGCTAGGTATATTGGTACTAACTGCAGGAATGGACCACCACGTAAGAAGATCTGGGTACCCAAGAGTAGTCTAGAAAGTCTTCCCGTGAATGTCGTCATGACACCACCACGGAAGAAGACAAACCCCAGACCAAAGGCTTCATATGGTCCAAAGGCTTCATACAGATAGAGGACTCACCTGAGTCACCCTAACGCCAATGTTTTGCAGGGAAATCATACTCAGACCTTTGAATATGAGCGTGTTGCACAAACCGCTATGTTCATAAGTCTAAGAACTTTTCTGCTTATTCTTATGGGTATTATTCTCCTCCTGCAAGGCTATTTGCTAGGGATTCTAAGCCGAAGTTCTCAGATGCTGCACTTAGACTCATTGCTTCTAAGCCACCATTGAAAATGTGGGTGGTTAAGAAAACTTAACTCTCTTTTGCAGGGAAAAGTCTCCAGCCGGAAATCAAAGGCGTCTGATGCTTATGCTGGGGACCTTAAACATCTTGTGCGACGCAAGATAAAATGCACAAATGGACTCACTATGTATTTTGTCCCGGGATTACTTGACACTCATCCTTTCTATCCTAACCAAGATCTGAACATCTATGTTCCGCTTGTTCGTGAAATGTTTCTGCTTCACAACTCTCTTGGTGAAGTCTATCCCCCAAACTGTACTGTAGGCTATGACACCTCAAGCTTCAGAATGGATTATGGATAGTGGCTGCACCAACCACATGACTGATGATCGAAGTCTTTTGATGGATTCAACTCTTTGGCCGTTAGATAAGAGTCATATCACATTTGCTGACACTGGTAAAAGTAAGGTATTGGGTCTTGGTAGAGTTGCAATCTCAAAGGATCAGCACATGGATAAAGTGATGCTTGCTGAATCCCTTGGTTTGAACTTAATGTCTGTATCAATGCTATGTGATTTAAACATGATTGTGATATTTGGGAAATATCATTGCCTTGTCCTTATGGAATCTGACAAATCTCTAGTCTTTGAAGGGTATCGAAAAGATGATCTGTATATGGTAGATTTATCAGCAGGACAACAACTTGCCGTATGTTTTCTAGCAAAAGCTTCAGAGTGCTGGCTCTGGCATCGAAGGCTAGGACATGCGGGCATGAGGAAGTTGTACACTCTCACGAAGAATAAGCATGTCGTGGGCATCAAAGGCGTCAAGTTCAAGAAAGACCATTTGTGTGGTGCCTGTGAAGCTGGGAAGATGACTAGGGCCAAGCATCCCTCGAAGACAATCATGACGACATCTCAACCCTTCGAGCTACTTCACATGGACTTATTTGGCCCTACTCATTACTCTACTCTTACTACCACTGCTTGTATCTATGGTTTCGTTATTGTTGATGATTACTCAAGATATACCTGTGTGCATATAATACTCTATAAGACTGAAGTGCAGGATGTCCTCAGACGCTTCGCCAATCGTGCCATGACGAACTATGGTGTCAAGAGAAAGCACATCAGAAGCGACAACGACACGAAATTCAAGGACACCGGCCTCGACACTTACCTTATACACTGGGCATCACTCATGAGTTTTCTGCTCCCTACACACCTCAGCAGAATGGCATCGTGGAGCGCAAGAACAGAACCCTCATCGACATGGCTCGGATGATGGTAGATGAGTACAAGACTCCAAGGAAGTTCTAGCCTAAAGCCATTAACACTGCATGCCACGTCATCAACCGAGTTCATCTTCACAAGATTCTAAAGAAGACATCATATGAGTTGCTTACTAGTAAGAAGCCCAACGTCAGTTACTTTAGAGTATTTGGTGCTAGGTGCTGGATCAAGGATCCACATCACACTTCAAAATTTGCACCAAAAGCACATGAAGGTTTTATGCTTGGATGCGGAAAGGATTCGCACTCCTACAAAGTCTTCAACATCTTTCACTATAAAGTGGTTGAAACTATGGTTGTGCGGTTCGATGAGACTAACGGCTCGCAAAGAGAGCACCTGCCAAATGTGCTAGATGAAGTCCCTCCTAGTGAATCTATCAAGCTCATGGGTACTGGAGAAATCATATCATCCAAAGCTCAGGCTGAAGATGAACTCATCATTGCACCAAGTCAACCAGAAGACAATGCTCAGCCTGAATTCAATGATGAAGCTGAAGACAATGATCTGCAAGGGCAAAATCTTCGTCCAGTACATCCTCGTGTTGCTAATGAAGTACAAATTGAGAAGATAATTGACAGCATCAATGCACCTGGTCCACTCACTCGTTCAAGAGCAACACAACTAGCAAACTTCTGTGGGCACTTTGCATTTGTCTCTATATCTGAACCTAAGAAGGTTGATGAAGCTTTCATGGAACCTGAATGGATTGAAGCCATGCAAGAAAAGCTTCATCAGTTCAAGATGAATAACGTCTGGGAGCTTGTCAAGCGTCCTAATCCTCACAAGCATAACATCATTGGAACCAATGGATCTACCGCAACAAACAATATGAACATGGTCAAGTTATCAGAAACAAGGCTCGTCTGGTTACTCAAGTTTACACTCAAATAGAAGGGATTGACTTCGATGAAACCTTTGCTCCCGTAGCAAGACTTGAATACATTCACATACTGCTTGCATATGCCAACCATCACACCATCCTTCTGTATCAAATGGATGTGAAGAGTGCCTTTCTCAATGGAAAAATTGAAGAAGAAGAAGTGTATGTTGCACAACCACCAGGGTTTGAAGATCCAAAACATCCTGATATGGTGTACAAGCTCAACAAGGCACTGTATAGCCTCAAACAAGCCCCTCGTGCTTGGTATGACATGCTCAAAGACTTCTTGAAGAGCAAAGATTTCAAACCCGGTTCTCTAGATCCAACACTCTTGACGAAGTCATACGATGGTGAACTGTTTGTGCGCCAAATCTATGTGGATGACATTATCTTCGGCTGCACTGACAAGAGATACAACGATGAGTTTGGGCACATGATGCAAGAGCAATATCAGATGTCAATGATGGGTGAGCTGAAGTTCTTCCTTGGTATTCAAATCCGTCAGCAGAGGAATGGCATTTTCATATCACAAGAGAAATACCTCAAAGATTGCCTGAAGAAGTTTGGAATGCAAGACTACAAGGGATACACAATGCCAATGCCAACCAAAACTCATCTGGGTCCTGACGACAATGGTAAAGAGTTTGATCAAAAGGTATACCGCTCCATGATTGGTTCCTTACTTTATTTATGAGCATCTAGGCCATATATAATGCTTAGCGTTTGCATGTGTGCCCGATTCCAAGTGGCACCAAAGGAGTCGCGTCACCTAGCAGTGAAGCGAATTCTTCGATATTTGGCTTACACGCCAACAATAGGATTATGGTATCCAAAGGGCTCAACATTTTATCCGATGGGCAATTCTGATGCTGATTATGCTGGTGACAAGGTTGATTGCAAGTCCACTTCAGGAACATGTCATTTTCTCGATCGATCACTTGTCTATTGGTCTTCAAAGAAGCAGACTGTGTGTAAGTGCATCTAGTTCCACCCCTAGTTGGTTTTGGAGTATTGACGACAAAGTTGGTTGAGGGACTAATGCGTTTGTGAGAATTGCAGGATAACGCAGGTTGTGTCCCTCATTGATTCGGTTTACCTACCGGAGATGACCCCTAAAAATGTATGAAGACATTGAAGACAATGGTGGTATGAGAAGATATTCATATTGAAGACTATGACATGAGAAGACATTGCGTGAAGACTATGGAGCGCGAAGACTGTGTGGCTTCGTTGTTTCCTTTTCTTCTTTGTTGAGTCATAGGAACCACCGTACTGTTAAGTGGGGTCCAAGTGAACTAAGTCAGAGTGACTGAAGTGATGCTCAACCCAAATCCTATGCCTTCGAGTGAAGATAATGAGAGCAAATCTTATCCAGAGCTGGATGAGTCAGCTTTGCTTGTAGCCCAAGTAAAGATGCCGCGTGTGTTTGAAATCTGACCGTTGGAACACGTGTCAGTTCCTTAGTGACCCAGGGTCATTTTGGACAAATAAGGTCGGGTTGCCTTGTGGCTATAAATAGCCCACCCCCTAGACCATAAATTGGTGGCTGCTCAGAGTTAGTTTACGTCTTTTGTCGTTTTGAGAGCAACCCACCTCGAAGCCTTTGAGAGAGAAATCCTTGCGAGGACAAAGCCCAAACACCCAGAGCCAAAGAGTGTTAGGCATCACTGAAGTCTTTCTGTCTGTGTGACCTGAAGACTTATTACACTTGAGGACTATGTATCCTCCAGCCAGTTAGGCGTCGCGTTCTGAGCATCCAAGAGTCATCGTGGATTGCCGGGTGAACGAAGTCTGTGAAGGTTCAGAAGTCTACCTTGAAGACTTACCAGAGTGATTGGGTGAGGAGTAAGTGTCCTTAGCTCAAGGGGAATAAGGTGAAGACACGATCTTCTGAGTTGAATCTCAGCCTCCCTAACCAGACGTACAGTTGTCACAACAACTGGAACTGGTCCAACAAATCCTGTGTCTTCAACAAGTGACTGGTTCTATCTCTTCCCTCCTTTACTTTGAGTTTGTCTTCGTGAAGTCATTGCTTATCTGTCTTATCTGATTGACTTAACTGCTTGACTACTATTGTTGATTGGCTTCATACTATCTTCCATCCTAATCCTACTACCTAGCTGCTATTAGTCTTCGTACGTTAACACTATTGCATACTTGACTATGGCTTGCTTGTTGTAGTTTATCTTCCGCTGCATAACAATTAGGTCATTTCTATTGTTTGTCTTCAAAACTTCCACGTTTTGAAGACTTTGATAAAAATCGCCTATTCACCCCCCTCTAGTCGATAACTAGCACTTTCAATTGGTATCAGAGCGAGGTACTCCTTTGTTCTGTGTGATTGGGTTTAACCACCTGGAGTTTAGCTATGTCGAATGCAGGGATAATCAAAGTCTCCGCTGCTTGCCCCGTGTTCGATGGAACAGAATATCCCTACTGGAAGAATAAGATGCGCATGCATCTTGAAGCCATTGATGTCGACCTCTGGTATGTCGTCAAGAATGGCGTTCCCAAAACTGGTGAAGGTGTGACCCCTACTGATGTCAAGAAGTTCATTCAACTGGACTCGACTGCAAAGAACATCATCTGTGGTCATCTGACCAAAGGACAGTATGGCCGCGTGAGTGCTCTGGAAACATCAAAGCTAGTCTGGGACTGGCTATCCAAGGTCAATGAAGGCGTCTCTACATAGAGAGACCAGAGGATCAGTGTTCTTTGCAATCTCTTCAACCGCTTCAAGAGAAACGACAATGAAAATGTCCATCTCACGTTTGATCGCCTCACCAACATCACAAATGAGCTTCAGGCTCTCGGCGCCACTGAGATCACCAAGCATGAAATCGTCAAGACGCTGCTGAGATCCCATGACAGCTCCTTTGACACCCTTGCCCTCATGATACAAGAATGTCCTGACTTCAAGACTCTCGATTCGTCTGATATACTTGAGAGGCTCAACACACATGAGTTCCAGCTTTCTGAGAAAAGAGATATCTATGGCCCCAACTATGGCCGAACTCGTGCTTTGAAGGCAAAAGTTGTTTCCTCATCTGAAGAAGAAGAATCTGACTGCGGTTCTGATGATCCTGAAGAAATTGGAAGGGAGCTTGCTATGCTTGTGAAGAAGTTCCAGAAATTCACCAAGAAGAAGGGCTTCAGAAAGTCTTCACGATCCAGTTCAAGAAATGATGAAGCTTCCACTCAAGTCAACAAGAAGAGAACATGTCACAAGTGTAAGAAGCCTGGGCACTACGTCTCTGAATGTCCTCAGTGGGACAATAAGAAGAAGAAGAAGAGAAAGGAATATGACTTTGATGACAAGAAGAAGAAGAAATCTTTGAAGTCTTCTTCCAAGTCCTCATCAAAGTCTTCATCTCACAAGAAGAGCTCATCTAGCAAGGCTCATGCTTTTGTTGGCAAGGAAATGGATTCAGAGGAGGAGTCTGCTTCTAAGGAGGCAGAGGTGGAATCTGAAGCTGAGTCCGACTCTAGCGTTGCAAGTCTGGCTCTGGCCACAACCTATGTTGCAAAGTCCATCTTCAACACTGAAGACAATGACTCCCACACCAACGCTGATGATGACAAGGATGATCCTGCTCCCACCTTCTGCTTCATGGCACGCGGTGCCAAGGTAAAATCGCGTGATGCTTACTTTCAAACATCAAGTGAAGATGACTCTGATTGTGAATCTAAACCCAGCTACAAAACACTTGCTAAAATTTCTACTGAACAACAAAGGGCTATGGAACATACTCAAAAACTGTTAGACAAAAGCGATGACCTGTTGGACGCGGAAATGACACGTTCACAGTCCTTAGTTGAAGACATAAAAAATCTTCATTCTAAGTATCAAGAACTTGAAAGTCTTCATGAGACGCTCTCAACCACTTATGAAAAGCTCTCCTATGATTATCTTCAAACGAAACAAGAGCTTGAGAAATTGAAAGCAACTCATGAGGATCTTCAAAAGGAGAATGAGTCATTTCGCGCTCAACAGATCAGTCCCGCTCAGGATGAATTTGAACCACCATGTCTAAAATGCATTGAGCGTGATAACGCTGCCTCTATTGCTGAATGTTCTACTGCTGCTACTGTTGCTCTGTCTTCAACAACTGATGTGGTAACTAACCCCTCTTCTGAGGATACCACTACTATTGCTGATGAAAATGCTAGGTTGACGACATTGCTTGAAACAGGGATGTATAAAAGTCTGAAAGGGCATCAGAAACTTTGTGATGTCCTCAAAAAGCAGATTCTGAACCGAAACCCTAGGAAAGAGGGTGTTGGGTTCGAGAGGAAAATGAATGCTGATGGTTCCTACTGGAAGCCTGAGCAGTATCCCAAAACCACATGGGTTGCTGCAAAGGAACCTTCAGTGGATCCATCCACTTTATCTGGCTTTACCTGTACTAATCCTATTGTCATTGATGAATCCTTTGATGCAAACTATAAATTATTCAAAAATCAGAATGGTGAAGTGTTTGCCAGGTATATTGGTACTAACTGCAGGAATGGACCGTCGATGAAGAAGATCTGGGTTCCCAAAAGCTGTCTTGAGAATCTTCCGGTGAATGTTGTCATGACACCACCAGTGAAGAAGACAAACCCTAGACCAAAGGCATCACATGGTCCATCCGCTTCATACGGAAACATGACTCACCCGAGTCACCCTAACGCCAATGTTTTGCAGAGAAGTCATACTCAAACTCATGAATATGAGCGTGTGTCTTCAAACCGCTATGTTCATAGTACTAAGAACTTTTCTGCTTATTCATATGAGTACCATTCATCTCCTGCAAGGCTATTTGCTAGGGCTCCAAAGCCGAAATTCTCAGATGCTGCACTTAGACTCATTGCTTCTAAGCCACCCCTAAAGATGTGGGTGGTGAGGAAGAACTAACTCTCTTTTGTAGAACATGGTCTCCAGCCAGCAATCAAAGGCGTCCGATATTATTGCTGGGGACCTAAAAGACAAAGGGACGCATGATAAAATGACTTACTATGTGTCCACATATGAATCGCTTACCTGTCATACTGTGTGCTAACTTTCATCTATGCTGTGATAATCCAAGTGTGCATGAACTGCTTATGCTTCACTACATACATTGTGAAGCCTATCCTCCTAACTGCACTGTACGACATGTCACCAAAAGCTTCAGAATGGATTATTGACAGCGGATGCACTAATCATATGACTGGTGATCAAAGTCTTCTCATGGACTCAACCTTACGTCCATCCAACAAGAGTCAAATCACATTTGCTGACACTGGTAAGGCAAGGTATTGGGTCTAGGTAGAGTTGCAATCTCAAAGGATCAACACATGGATAAAGTGATGCTTGTTGAATCCCTTGGATTCAACTTAATGTCTGTCTCAATGCTTTGTAACTTAAACATGATTGTGATATTTGGAAAATATTGTAGCCTTGTACTAATGGAATCTAACAAGTCTCTAGTCTTTAAGGGTATAGGAAAGGTGATCTATACATGGTAGATTTCTCAGCAGGTCCACAGCTTGCCGTATGTCTTCTTGCAAAAGCTTCAGAATGCTGGCTCTGGCATTGAAGGCCGGGGCATGCTGGCATGAGGAACTTGCACACTCTCGTCAAGAAGAAGCATGTCATAGGCATCGAAGGTGTCAAGTTCAAGAAAGATCATTTGTGTGGTGCCTGCGAAGCCAGAAAGATAACGAGGGCCAAGCACCCCTCGAAGACAATCATGACGACATCTCAACCCTTTGAGCTATTGCACATGGACTTATTTGGCCCTACTCACTACTCTACCCTCACAACAACGGCGTGTCTCTATGGCTTCGTCATTGTTGATGACTACTCAAGATATACATGGGTGCACATAATTCTCTACAAGACTGAAGTACAAGATGTCTTTAGACGATTCGCCAATCGAGCAATGAACAATTATGGCATCAAGATCAAGCATATCAGAAGTGATAACGGCACTGAATTCAAGAACACCGGGCTTGATCTTTATCTGGATACAATGGGAATCACTCATGAATTTTCTGCTCCTTACACACCTCAGCAAAACGGCATTGTAGAGCGCAAGAACAGAACCCTCATCGAGATGGCTCAAACAATGCTTGACGAGTACAAGACACCAAGAAAATTCTGGCCTGAAGCCATTGATACAGCTTGTCACATCATCAACCGTGTCTACATCCATAAGCTTTTGGGCAAAACATCCTATGAGCTCCTTACTGGCAAGAAGCCAAATGTCAGCTACTTCAGAGTCTTTGGTGCTAGGTGCTGGATCAAGGATCCCCATCACAAGTGAAAAGTTGAACCCAAAGCTCACGAAGGCTTCATGCTTGGCTATGGAAAGGATTCGCACTCTTACAGAGTCTTCAACCTCTTCCACTACAAAATCGTTGAAACAGTGGATGTGCGATTTGATGAAACCAATGGTTCACAACGAGAGCTCCTGCCAAGCACACTTGATGAAGCCCCTTCCAGTGAATCTATCAAGCTGATGGGAACTGGTGAAATCATGCCCTCTAAAGCACAGCCTGAAGAGGAACTTATCATTTTTGCACCAAACCAACCTGAAGACAATGCTCAGACCGAAGACAATACTTCCAATGATGACAATGATCAGCATGAGCAAGGTCTTCGTCCAGTTCATCCTCGTGTTGCAAATGAAGTACAAGTTGAGAAGATAATTGATAGCATCAATGCACCTGGTCCGCTTACTCGATCAAGAGCAACACAGTTAGCAAATTTCTTTGGGAATTTTTCATTTGTATCAATATCTGAACCCAAGAAAGTTGCTGAAGCCTTTATGGAACCTGAATGGATTCAAGCCATGCAAGAAGAACTTCAACAATTCAAGCTGAATAATGTTTGGGAACTTGTCAAGCGCCCTAACCCTCGCAAGCATACCATTATTGGCACAAAATGGATATATCGGAACAAACAAGATGAGCATGGTCAAGTCATCAGAAACAAAGCACGTCTTATGGCACAAGGATATACTCAAGTTGAAGGAATTGACTTCGATGAAACATTTGCTCCTGTGGCTAGGCTTGAAGCTATTCGCATACTGCTAGCCTATGAAAATCACCACAACATCCTGCTATATCAAATGGATGTGAAAAGTGCTTTCCTCAATGGCAAGATTGAAGAAGAAGTGTATGTTGCTCAACCACCTGGCTTTGAAGATCCAAAACATCCTGATATGGTGTACAAACTCAACAAAGCACTGTATGGCCTCAAACAAGATCCTCGCGCTTGGTATGATACAATCAAAGACTTCCTGAAGAGCATGGGCTTCAAACCTGGATCCCTCGATCCCACACTCTTCACGAAGACATATGCTGGTGAACTGTTTGTATGCCAAATATATGTGGATGACATAATCTTCGGCTGCACCAATCAGAAGTATAGTGATGAGTTTGGATACATGATGCAAGAGCAATATCAGATGTCCATGATGGGTGAGCTGAAGTTCTTCCTTGGTCTTCAATTTCGTCAGCAAAGAAATGGCATCTTCATATCTCAAGAAAAATATCTCAAAGATTGCCTGAAGAAGTTCGGAATGCAAGATTGCAAAGGTTACACGACGCCAATGCTAGCCAAACATCATCTTGGTCCCGACGACAATGGTAAAGAGTTCGATCAAAAGGTATATCGCTCCATGATTGGTTTTTACTTTACCTGTGTGCATCTAGGCCAGATATTATGCTTAGTGTTTGCATGTGTGCTCGATTCCAAGCGGCACCAAAGGAATCGCATCACTTAGCTGTGAAGCGAATTCTTAGATATTTGGCTTACACCCCAACACTTGGATTATGGTATCCAAAGGGCTCAAGGTTTGATCTGGTTGGATTCTCTGATGCTGATTATGCTGGTGACAAGCTGGATCGCAAGTCTACATCAGGAACATGTCACTTTTTGGGTCGATCACTTGTCTGTTGGTCTTCAAAGAAGCAGAACTGTGTATCACTCTCAACTGCTGAATCTGAATACATTGCTGCTGGATCTTGTTGTGCTCAGCTTCTGTGGATGAAGAAAACTCTCAAGGACTATGGCATCGATCTGAAGCAAGTCCCTCTCTTCTGCGACAATGAAAGTGCCATCAAGATTGCCAACAATCCAGTTCAACACTCGAAGACAAAGCACATTGAAATTCGTCATCATTTTCTCAGAGATCATGTCATGAAGAAAGATATTGACATCATTCACGTCAACACTGAAGAGCAACTGGCAGATATCTTCACAAAGCCCTTGGATGAGAAAAGGTTTTGCAAGTTACGGTGTGAGCTAAATATCTTGGAATCCTCTAATGTCCTGTGATCAGGCACACATCCTAACACTATGCATGTTGATGACTTAGATGTGCAACACACAAAGTAATGTATATTTTCAATAAATGAAGATTTACACTCTGAGTGTGAATACATTAACATGGAATTCGACTTCGGAGCGCCACGATAATTGTGCGCCGTGTCTGGGTCTAATACCTCCTATACGGTGGGTAACGCCACCACCAAATTTCTCTGTTTGAAGTGTTTCACTCATGGCGTTATTTTTGCAAAGACTTCGCATTTGGTTTGTCTTCAGTTTCAATTTATCTTCATGATTTTCTGCGCTATGATGATTTGATTACATATATATATACTAGTGTTCTGTCCTCTACAGCATTCACTTATAGCTATGTCTTCAAATTGAATCTTTTGAACTAAGTGAATGTGATCGGACCCTAACCTCTCTATGCTTTCTATCTCAAACTCTATCTATCCAAATCATATCCATTCTATTAAAACTATCGAATGTCTTGTCTGCGTCCTAGTCAGCAGAAGACACAGAGACAAACATCAAGTCCTATTTAAATGATTCATCTTTATTGTCGATATCCGGAGAAGCCGGAAAGAACATCCAACAAACTTGGCGGGCGTGGGAACGTGGGACAACTCTAAGTATGTTGCATGCTTGCCACGTGTCCCACGGATGTGAACAGACAGGGGCACCTGCGTAATTGCGTTGTGCCGCACACCTACTTATAAATACGTGTCCCCTGCGATCAAGAAAACCTTCTTCCACCTCTCCACCTCGTCAAAACCCTAGCGCCACCGCGAGCTCTCGACGACGCCGGCGACGAAGCGCTTAGCTGCCGCGACTTCTCCGACGCCGTCCTCACGCCGGCCGCGGACATTGTCCTCTCTGCCACCGCCGTAGGTGTCCTCCGTCGCCAAGTTAGGGCACGGTGGGCTGAACTGCTCGGTCTCCTATTCATCCCTTCTAGCAGTTCTTCGTGCGGTAATTATAACTCTATTTTTACCACATTTTTGATCTTCATAGATTCATCCTATTTACCGGAAGTGGTTTCTACCTACTCAATGTGAATCAACTCTGGAACCAACTCACCTCATATAAGTGAATGTCTTCGCATCATGAGGTCAATGTCTTCAAACTGATTTATCTTCAAAATCTTCTGAGAATGCATATGACCTCTTCCCCTTCCCTCGCATCTCTAATGCTGTCACAGGTACATGTCCGTGGGAGAATCCCTAGGTTCTCATAGTCTGCATTCGTTTGCAGAATTCTTACAGCAACACATTGATTCTCCTGAAGCCAGTTCCTGTCTGACCAGCAAGCGAAAGCCCTTGAAGCCTTTGAGCATATTGAAACCGTTCAGTTTGAAGTTCATGGCTACGGAGAAATCTGTCAGGAAGGGTGGCAGACATCGTCGTGGGGGAACTTCAAAGGATCTGCCTGATGATCTTGCAGAAATATATAAAACAGATCCTGAAGAAGATTACAGTCAGCGCAACACTCGAATCCAATGGATTCGACGCTATTGGGCTGAACAGTGGTACAATTACAAGTTCGTCACCCAGGAGTACTCAGAGAAAAATGCTATCAAGAGCCCTTGGGGTGATATTCTCTATCGAGGCCTTCCCCCCAAGAACAAAGCTGAAGCCATTGTGCAAGAATTCTATCCTTGCATGGTCCATGGACCACAGCCTGAAGAAGCCGACCCATCATCACTGCTCTGGTGTCGTGACGATGATCTCTTCAAGCGCAACTTTTAGTTTGCTAAGGCTTCAGCAAAGGAAAACAAGAAGTCATGGGGATTAGACTTCAATCCTGGCCCCTCTGCTCCCCGTGATGATGGCACATGTGAAGCTGAAGAAAACAGAATTAGCCCCTTTGCAAACCTTGATGGCCTCATCTCCTACATCTTGATACAAGGTGCCAAAGTGGATCACTCTAACAATGATGTTGATTCTGATGAAGCTCCAGCTCCTACTCCAAGGCCGCAGAAGCCAAAGAAGATTAAGGCTTCATCATCAGCTGCTCCTCCAAAAGCTTCTCGTGTGAAGCCATTGGCCACTGCACCTCCTGAAGTCAGTGTGCAGTCCGAAGATCTTTCCCGCATCTCCAAGAAGACGGAGAAGAAAATGAAAATCATCAAGAGAACTGATCAGGCTCTGACTCCTGCTGCTATTCTGCGTGAAGAGCCCATTGATTTGTCCAGTGATGAAGATCTTGCTGATGATGCCCTTGAGCAACTGATCAAGAGCAAGGAAGAAGCTGAGATCTTCAACATATTGCCTCTCTTTGATGTGTCCGTTCTCCATAACTTCATTGATGAATGGTTCGACACACCAAATCTCAGCTTTGAAGATTTGCAGCTTCCCATTGGCCTCAGCATCTCTTTCAATGGCGCCATTGCTTCTGAGATAGCTCTTGCTCAGCGCATCGTTGAGCTGAAAAACAAAATTGATTATGAGAAGGCTCAATTCAAGAAGCATGTGGCGAAGCTCAGTGTTCAAGACGTCAGAAACTTCAAGGTTATGCTGCATGAGCTTAAAGAAGCTTTTCTGAAGAAGCGCCAAGAAGCTCAAGGCTCTCGTGAGCGCATGAAGAGTTTGGCTGATAAGTGTGTGCTTGCCTACAATGAGGCTGAGAAGCGCAAGTCACTTGGCCGTCCTGGCATTGACCCCAGGATGGCTGCAAAGAAAAAGAAGAAGCTTCCTGCTGACCAGCCTGCACCTTCAAGCCAAGAAGCCCCTCGCATTATCTTCCCAAGTGCAATGACTGGCTCGAAGCCAAAGGTCACTGTCGGTGTCAAAACCGGCGGATCTCGGGTAGGGGGTCCTGAACTATGCGTCTAGGCGGATGGTAACAGGAGACAAGGGACACGATGCTTTTACCCAGGTTCGGGCCCTCTTGATGGAGGTAAAACCCTATGTCCTGCTTGATTGATATTGATGATGTGGGTATTACAAGAGTGGATCTACCGCGAGATCAAAGAGGCTAAACCCTAGAAGCTAGCCTATGGTATGATTGTTGTTTTTTCTATGGACTAAAGCCATCCGGTTTATATAGACATCGGAGAGGGCTAGGGTTACACAGAGTCGGTTACAATGGTAGGAGATCCACATATCCGTATTGCCAAGCTTGCCTTCCACGCCAAGGAAAGTCCCATCCGGACACGGGACGAAGTCTTCAATCTTGTATCTTCATAGTCTTGGAGTCTGGCCGATGATGATAGTTCGGCTATCCGGACACCCCCCAGTCCAGGACTCCCTCAGTAGCCCCTGAACTAGGCTTCAATGACGACGAGTCTGGCGCACATATTGTCTTCGGCATTGCAAGGCGGGTTCCTTTTCTGAATAGTTTATAGAAGATTGTGAACACCAGGATAGTGTCCGGCTCTGCAAAATAAATTCCACATACCACCATAGAGAGAATAATATTTACACAAGTTCAATCTGCTAACGTATTTTGCGGCGTGACGTCGCACCACTACCAAGCCTTTACTGGAATTGTTTTTATTGTACCACCTCAGCGCGTTTAGCGAAGCGGTTTCCTTGGCACGTCTTGTCGAAGCAGAGATCGTGTTCCCCTTATTCCGGGATTCCCACTAATATGGACGTGGGTAACCCAACCGCGCCCGTTGCCACGCCCCCTCCATCGAAGGTGGGTTCCAAACGGTCATGGGGACGGCTCTTGGTATTCTCCCTCTTTATAATGAGACCAAGGCCCGTTCTTTTTCTTCAACCCTCAATCGAATCCGCCCCTCTCCCCGAGTTCCAACACCCAAGGCTCCAGATTTGGATACTTTCGACCTTCGACGATGTCCGGCTCCGACCTACGAGGCCGGTGGATGCCCTCCTCTGTCATGGAAGAGGATGTGCTCAAGATGAGAGATGCCAGGTACTTGACCTACGAGATTTCGCATAGGTTGCCTGCCCAAGGGCAAGTTATTCCTACTCCCGAGCCCGGCGAGAGTGTCGTGTTCGCGTCTCACCTCCGTCGGGGTTTAGGGTTCCCAATGGATCCCTTCGTGAGGGGGCTCATGTTTTATTATGGGCTGGAATTTCACGACTTGGCTCCGGAGTCCATCCTCCACATCTCATCATTCATTGTCGTCTGCGAAGCTTTCCTCTACACTACCCCTCACCTCGGCTTGTGGCTCAAAACCTTCAACGTGGAGCCGAAGATGATTGCGGGGCGTCAAGCAGAGTGCAGTGGGGCGGTTATAAACAAGAGGGCCGATGCTCCATGGCCCGAGGGCTTTTTTCAGGAGGAGCTCGGTTTGTGGCAACAGGAGTGGTTCTATATCACCGCTCCCAGGGGCAGCAGGCAGAGGCCGCCGCCCGTCTTTTTCTCGGGCCCTCCACAACAGCTGACGTCATGGGTCAACAAAGGGCTTAACTGGGGGCCGTCCAAAGACGTAGCCCTGTTGCAGGGCCGGATTCGAGACCTCCAGGAAGGGGAGATCAATCTGGTCATAGTGACACAGGTTATGGTAATTTGACGCCTTCTGCCCTGCAAACGTCTTCCCCTCCGCCTGTGGGAATTTAATCCGGAGGGACCACGAGCTCTCCAACACTTCATGGGTTTGACACCTGTGGAGATGTACGAACTGTTCTTCGGATCACAAGAGATGCGTCCGGACTTGACCGAGGACGCTGGCCTAAGCTGCAATCGCCCGGATACTCAAGTAAGTAGCCCTGTGTCCGGACACATTGTCCATTTATTTATCATGGGTTTGCCTTTTAACCAGCTATCCCTTGAACAGGAGTGGATAGCGCAAGCAAAATTGATACGGCGTCCGGCCCCCCTCCCTAAGACCACGCCGGATCCCGTGTTAATTAAAATGTTGGAGGTTGCACCTTCGGAGGAGGGCAAAGGGGAGCATAGGGAAACTACCACCTCTGCCAAGGAGGCTTGCTGTAAGGGGGAATTTGAGGGTCCCTCCCTCCAGGGGGAGAAGAGGACCGCTTCCGAAGACCCGGAGGCCAAGGCCTCAAAGCGGGGAAGGAAATCACCGAAAGGTCCCGTGCCGGGAAGAGCCCCGGCCGCACAGTCTCCCCAAAGGAATCAGCCCTCCAGCGAGCCGTAAGTAAAAAGGGGGGTTTTGTAATAGGAGACATCCCTACTTTATTTCTAAGGTTAACCGAAGTTTTCACCTTGTAGTTCGGATCTCAGCCCTTCTCAGCAGAGCTCATCTTCGGGGGACCTTCGTCCGGAGATGATGGAGAGCGAAACGCCTCCATCTGCCGCCCTGTCAGGCGGGGCGGACGACCCTGAGGTGTCGTCACGGGGGGTCTCCTCGAGTCCGGCGGGGCCGGGGAGTTCGGCACCCACTGGAGTACGGTCGGTGGAGCTGCAGGATTTGCTCGAGAGGGCGTCTATCTCAGAAGATCACCGCACATTAATGAGTATGGTGATTGAAAGGATCTCATCCGCCGAGAGCGGGTTGTATGAGGCCGTCGGAAGTTTACTGACGGGGTTTGAGGTATGCAAAAAATGACATACCGTTTGACAGTTTTGCACATGGAGTGCGCCCTGTATAGATAGTAGCCCCTGAGACTTGGTATGCTGTCGAAAGTGACAGTGTGCCGAGGATCATGATCTCAGTTATAGAATGTTGCCTTTCCTATGTAGGTGGTGGAACGATCGGTGGCCAGCCGAACTGATGGAGCTGCCGAGCTGAAGCGGCAACTCGACGTTGCGGATGCGGACATCGCGCTGGTCAATAAACGACTTGACGAGTCACAAGGTAAATGGTTGCTCCGTGGTCACCGAGTAAGGGAGCTGATGCCCGTTCCTTACAATTTGTATGCTTGATGCAGATGGTGCCGCTGTTGTGGAAGACCTTCGAGCAGAGCTTGCTCAAGCCAAGGAGCAAGCCAGGAAAAGTGATGCGGCTGCCTCGAAGGCAGCAGAAGAGCTAAAAGCCGAAAAGGCTGTTCACTGCCGAAGCAAGGAGGAGATGACCGGAATGGACGTGAGATTAAAAGATGCTACCGACCGCTATGAGGTTCTTGAAGGAGAACGCCGAGCGAAGCAAGAGGACCTGAAGAAAGCCGTCGCCGAAGCCAAGGATGCCCGTAGTGCGATGCGGGCTATGAAGGAGGAACTGCGTCAGGCCGGAGACATTGCGGCTGGAAAGCCCTTTCTGCTGCATAGGAAGTTCACGGATCCGAAGTATGCTCAGTTGGGCCAATTGTGTGGTGCGGAGGATCCTTATCTGGATTTGGCGGCGAGTGCGGCGGACGCAGTCGTGCACTTCCGAAGCCAGAAGGATCACGAAATGGAAGAGCTTTTCTGGTCTCAATTCCATAGTCCGGAACGTCCACTTCTGTTGACTGATCGGTTGGCGGAGTGGGCTGAGCTGAATAGGTTGTCCGGTCTTGCCATGACGGATGTGGTGGCTCATGTGTGGCCAGAAAGGCCCAAGCCGGAGAGTTATTTTGGCTTGTTGCAGCAATTCCTTGGGGCGGTGCCGCATATCGAGGCGATGCAGCGGTTGACATGCATAGAGGGTGCACGGATGGCTCTTGCCCGTGTTAAGACATACTGGGCGGAGATGGATGCCACCGCTGTTGCGTCCCGGGGTTCGGACAAAAGCCGATTACCCGCCGAGCACTATTTTGAGGAAGTCCTGCAGGGCGCTTGTTTAATAGAGTCGCAGTGCTCGAAAGATGTTATGTTCAAATGACGTGTATGATTTGTGAGATCATGTTTATAATGCAACAGCTTTTTATACTTGTGTGTTCAAGTAAACTATCTCCTGTGCGGCCGTATATGTATGTATAACCTGAAATATGGCAGTCTTTGGCTTCAGCTCCCACGCACATGGTGCGGGGGTGTTTGCAAAAGAAAAGCGCTTTTTCACACTTAATCCAACATCTTGGTCCTTTGAAGGAGGTGATAGCGTAGCAAACTAGGCAACCGGACTATAATGCTTTATCACTTTCACTTAGCCATAGGAGCTCGAAGGTGGGGCTACGATATAGCCCCTAGAGGCACCGCGCTTCTCCAAACTCGGGGCGCGTATGTGCCTGACCGGGAAGCGGTCCTTCGTCAAAGCGGGGGAATTCTAAACAATCCAGTAGTCGATCGAGTGGTTGACCAGTCTCGCTATATCATGACAGTCAGTTTTTGGCTTTCTCTACTGAGGTGCTTGCCCGGCCGAACCAGGGCACAATCGCAGTAGTTCTCCTGGTGCCGCGTTAGCCGATGGAGCGGAACGTAAGGCAGCAAAATAAAGGAGCTGGGAAAACCCAACATTTGACCAAAGACATGATTCGAAGCTGATGCATATAAGGCCTAACTCGAGACGCCGAACACTCCCTGAGGTATTCGGTCTTTATGATACCGGGCAGAACAATGCCCTAAGCCCCTAGTGTCCAGGTACGGGCGAGAACTTCTGACGCGGCCAATGCCAAAACGCCAGCCTCCTCCTCGGTTATGGTAGGAAACCGGGGGTTGTGTATCAACAAGAGACAGTAAGAAAGGTTTATGCAGGGTCTTAATCTGAAAAGAATCCTTGCAACGGGTCCCTGCTGCATGTCTGCACCTGTGTCTCCGTTGTGCTGTATCCTGGACGGGTGTAGCACGTGCTTCATCTGTAAAAGAGAAGAACTTAGTTTGGAAAAATTATCGTGCAAAATATGTATTTAGAATAAAGTATGATAAAGTTGAGCTTTATTGGCTCTCATTGTTTATACGTGCAGCCCCTTGTAAAGAGGTATGCGGCTGGGAAGCCCCTTGTTTATTTATGCCGGACTCGCCTAACCGTGTCCAAGGTCTGAATGACCTGTTTTTAGGGGCTTTGACCAGCAAGGTCGGATTAGTGTGCGGCTGTCAAAGCAGTCTCACGTTTTCCGTGGTCGAGGAACACTCGGATTTACCCTTTAATGAGATTATGCCGCGTGGACCAGGCATTTTAAGCGTAAGAGACGCATAATGCGGTATTGCGTTAAAGCGGGCGAATGCTTCGCGTCCCAGTAGTGCTTGGTGGCTACTTTTGAATGTGGCGATATGGAAAATGAGCTTTTCGCGACGGAGGTTGTCGGATGAACCGAACAAGACCTCTAGAAGTACAAAGCCTGCACAAATGGCG
Source organism: Triticum aestivum (assembly GCF_018294505.1). Lineage (NCBI taxonomy): Eukaryota > Viridiplantae > Streptophyta > Magnoliopsida > Poales > Poaceae > Triticum > Triticum aestivum. The sequence continues at coordinate 642,716,850 of NC_057798.1, read as the reverse complement.
TAAAGGCCAGGCGTCACTCCTTTGAAGGAAGTGCTGCTATGGTGAATTTTGGTAGGGTCTATCCCCATTCTGCGGATGGTGTCCTGGTATAGCAGGTTTATATCGCTGCCGCCATCCATTAGGACTTGTGTGAATTGTAGTCCGTCGATTATGGGATCCAGTACCAAAGCAATCCCTCCTGTGTTTCGAACGCTTCTAGAGTAATCCTGATGGTCTAAATTAATTGGTTTAAATATCCAATTCCGGGACTCTGCTGGGGTGGACCGTGCGGCGCGTGTTTTAGCAGGTGCCGCACTATTTTTCCTTGTTATCACATGAAGTGAGTTCACTGTTTTGACTTCTAGTGGGAAAGTCTTCTGTTTTCTGGCGTGCTGCTTGTGGGGTTCGTCGTCTTCGCTTCGTGTGTCGAGCCCCTTGTGTTCGGCGTTAAGTTGGCCGGACTGCTTGAAGACCCAACAATCTCTGTGGGTATGGTTTGCAGGCTTCCCGGGGCACTATGTATTTTGTTTAGGTTGGATAGCTCATCACTGCTGTCTTTGAGAGGCAGTGTTTTATTATTCGGCCGAGAGCTTTTGAATCCGGCGTTGACTGTCGTGCTATTTGGGCCATTTTCCTTATTCCGACGCTGATCTTTTCTGCGTCGTGATTTCCCATTTCCATCCCTGACCTCGGATGTACTCGGGTCGCTGGTGCTGCATCTTGCTAGCCAGCTGTCTTCCCCCGCGCAAAAGCGGGTCATGAGGCTTGTTAGCGCGGCCATTGTTCTTGGTTTTTCCTGGCCGAGGTGTCTGGCGAGCCATTCGTCTCGGACGTTATGCTTAATGGCTGCTAAGGCTTCGGCGTCCGGACAGTCGACTATTTGGTTCTTTTTGGTGAGGAACCTATTCCAGAATTTGCATGCTGACTCTTCGGACTGTTGAATTATGTGACTTAGATCGTCTGCATCCGGAGGGTGGACATAAGTCCCCTGAAAATTTGCTCGAAACGCATCCTCGAGCTCTTCCCAACTTCCAATGGTATTTTCCGGGAGGCTTTTGAGCCAATGCCGAGCTGGCCCTTTGAGCTTGAGGGGTAGGTATTTTATGGCATGGAGGTCATCTCCTCTGGCCATGTGTATGTGTAGGATATAATCCTCCATCCAGACTCCGGGGTCTGTTGTTCCGTCATATGCCTCTATGTTTACGGGTTTGAATCCCGCTGGAAATTCATGATCCAGTACCTCATCGGTGAAACATAGTGGGTGTGCGGCGCCCTTGTATTTAGGTGTGCCGTTGTCTTCAAACACTCGGCGGGTTGTGTTGCTCCCTGGAGTCTTCTTTGTTGGCCCATAGATGGACCTGACCGGGACATCCTTTTTGTGAGGATCCTTATGTGGATCGTGTGTCGGTTTGTGTGCGGCGCCGCTTGCCGCTCTTAGCCTGTCATCTGGTCGTCTATCCGGCCAGGCGGCCTCTTTCTTTTTTGACTGTGAGGGCTCTACGGCCTCCTTGTCAAATTTGGGCACCAGCTTGCGCTTTGGGTAGCTCTTTGCCTGGTGACTATCACCGTATTTATCTGCGGTATTGAGAACTTTGCTCCATCTCATTCTGAGTGTGTCTTCCGCTGTTTTGAGCTTCCGCTTTTGCTTCTTCAAACTTCTTGCAGTGGCGACGAGCCTTTTATGGAGGTTCTCGTGCTCCGGTGATGTGTCTGGCGTGAGATCATCTGGACTGTTGTTTTCGCCGGGGATTGGTTGCTTGTCCAATTCATCCTGTTCTGATGGTTGCTTGGTGGCATGTTCGTCGCCCACTACTTCGCCCTGCTCTAAGGCCGGGTCAGTATGGGTGCCGTTGTTATCGAGGCGGGACTTCGGGCGGCGCTTGCGTCATCATTTTGGCTGTTTGTCGGGGGAGTTGTCCTTCCCCACGTCCCGTTGTTCCTTGTTATCGCTTCCTTTTGGCGCATCCACCAAGTATACGTCGTGCGTTGAGGTGGCTTTCCAGTGCCGAGTAGGCGCTGGTTCTTGGTCGTCTCCGGCATCGTCGTCCGTACAGTCGATGTCTTCGGAGCCGAAGTCTAGCCTGTCGGTTAGATCGTCGACAGTGGCTACTAAGTGGGTGGTGGGTGGGCTTTGAATTTCTTCGTCGTCCGCATCCCAACCGTCCTGACCGCAGTCCGGCCAGGGCTCTCCTGATAACGAGAGATACTTTAGCGAACTCAAGATGTCGCCGAAAGCTGAGTGTTGAAAGATGTCCACAGCGGTGAATTCCATGATCGGCGCCCAATCGGATTCGATTGGAGGCGGCGCAGGAGGTTCGGAGTCCGGCGAGGAGTCCGGCACCTCGGAGTCACGAGCTTCATGAGGGACAAGGTCAGTGTTCGGCTCCATCGCCGTAGAGGTTGCAGCCCCCGAGGCGGTGTCTAGCCATCCGTCCTCGATCTACGCAGGCGGCTCCGATTTGAGGATCGGAGCGGACTTGTGTGCGGCCTCCAGGGCACTATCCGGCTGCAGAGCTAAATCATGCCCATCGTGACAGTGCGGCGCGCTCGGCTGTGGCTTGAATCCATCGAAGATCAAGTCTCCGCGGATGTCGTCCGTGAAGTTCAAACTTCCAAACCTGACCTGAAGGCCAGGGGCGTGGCTTTCAATCTGCTCCAGATGGCCAAGCGAATTGGCCTGTAGTGCAAAGCCGCCGAATACGAAGATCTGTCCGAGAAGAAAGGTTTCACCCTGGGCTGCGTCATTGTTGATGATCGAAGAAGCCATCGAGCCTCTCGATGACGACACAGAGGAACTCTCAATGAAAGCACCAATGTCGATGTCAAAACCGGCGGATCTCGGGTAGGGGGTCCCGAACTGTGCGTCTAGGTGGATGGTAACAGGAGACAAGGGACATGATGCTTTTACCCGGGTTCGGGCCCTCTTGATGGAGGTAAAACCCTACATCCTGCTTGATTGATATTGATGATGTGGGTATTACAAGAGTGGATCTACCGCGAGATCAAAGAGGCTAAACCCTAGAAGCTAGCCTATGGTATGATTGTTGTTTTTTCTATGGACTAAAGCCATCCGGTTTATATAGACACCGGAGAGGGCTAGGGTTACACAGAGTCGGTTACAATGGTAGGAGATCCACATATCCGTATTGCCAAGCTTGCCTTCCACATCAAGGAAAGTCCCATCTGGACACGGGACGAAGTCTTCAATCTTGTATCTTCATAGTCTTGGAGTCCGACCGATGATGATAGTTCGGCTATCCGGACACCCCCCAGTCCAGGACTCCCTCAGTCACCACAACCGCTTCAGAACAGAAGAAGACGAGAGCTGCCGAGGCTGAGGCCAGAAAGAGGAAGAATACTGAAGCCTCTGATGCCGCTCCCTCCAAGAAGAAGCGCAAGACCAAGAAGAATCGGGCTGCTCCCACAGAGCCCCTTGTTGTTGAACCCATATCAGTGGTTCGTCCTGCATCTGCTTCCCAAGAACTTCGCATGACTGTTCATGATCCTGCTTCCACAGAGGCTCCTGAAGCTGAAGAGATTCCAGCAGTTGATTTCACCGCTGCTGAAGACATTGGTCATCATGACAATGTTGAAGATGATGAAGTTCTTCCTCAAATCGAATACAATGTGGTATCATCGCCTGTTCGTACGAACAGCGAAATCATCAGCATTGGTCGTCCTCTGACGCCAATTGCTCAGGATGCTTCATGGGCTGATCGCCCGCAAGAACAAGACTCCCCCAGCACTCCCCAACAACAACAAACCACACCATCCATACAAGTTGAAGAGGATGAGGGCCTGCCCACTCCATCTCCAAAAGCGTCGCCTGTACTACAAAGGCTTCGCAAAGGACCAAGGCCTCAAGCCCCTCTTCCGAGCGTTCCAAAAGGAGAAGTGCACCATCAACCTATTGCACGGCAAGTGTTTTCAGAAGCCACTCCTACTGCAAATGTCTCTGCGTCTGAAGCACCAGCTGCTGAAGACAATCCGGCTGCATCAGCCGATGACGAACGTCAAGAAGAACGTGTCTCTACACCCCCCATTCAAGAAGAAGAAGTTCATGAAGTGAACATGCCAGTGCCCGACCCTCCTGTTCATCAAGAGGAGGTTGAAAATGTTGAAGCTGCCACCACCAACGACAATGAAGCCGATGACCTTGTCATGGCTGACGCTGATGTGGAGCTTGAACCAACCAGTGTGCCTGAAGCTAATGAGGCCACTGCACCGAAAACCAATGAGGCAACTACTCCTGAAGCACCTGTTGTGCAGCCTGAAGCCTCAGCTGTTGCCACTGCTCTTGTTCCGCCACCAAGGCCCTATACAATCGAGCAAGCATACAACCATGGCGAGCTAATCACAGTAAGATGGCCTGTTCTGGTCCCTCCGCCTATTGTCTCTGGTCCTCAATTTGACTATCACATTGAGCATAGGCCTCAGGTCCAGAAGCCCAAGCCAAGACTGCCAAGGTTTCCAGGTACTGCCAACTCACCAGGGTCCTTCAATGCTAATGGCTTCAAGAGGCACAACACATTCTTTGACAGCTCAAAGAACCCCTACACGAAGCCAAGAATATGATCAGATCATTTCTGGAGTCATTAGCAGCGAAGCTATTACTCCTGTGTTCTGTATGATCAAGGGCGCATTTTCCCTCATATGCGCCTCGACACTGAAGCCATTACTGGACTGCCTTGCTTACAAGAAGCACTTGATTGCTTTCATGATGCTGGTCTCCTCAGTTTTTTCACTGATAAAGAACATTGAAATGAAGAGCTACTGCTTCAATTCTACGCTACTCTACACATTCGCGGCTACAACAGAGATACGAAGACATGGGTTCTCGAGTGGATGACAGGAAATGTTCATCATGAAGCCAAAGCTCACGACATCATTGAGCTTACAGGCCTATCCACTCCCGGAGAGCTCTATGAACCTGGTTGTCAAAACCACTGAAATGCATTGGAGAGCATCTTCCATAAGCCTGAACCCAATATGAGTCAGATGTTGAGCATGATGAAGCCTTTGCCACGTGATGCTGAATATCCAAAGGAGTTCTTTGTTGAAGACCTTGAGTATCTGCCCCACACCATATATCACATCATAAGGCAAACTCTATGGCCTATCAAAGGGCATTCATCAGCGGCAAAGCTTGAAGGAGCTATGAAGACTTTGGTCTTCTACATTCTCAATGGCATCAGCTTCAATGCACAAGATTTCTTCATCAGGCAACTAGCTGCATCTGGATCTGATCTGTTTGACCTGAAGTTTTATGCTCCATGGGTCATGCGCCTCATCAAGCGACACTCTGCTGTCAACTATCAACCTTCTGCTCGCAATCATGTGATTTTTCTACCAGAGGTTGATATGTCAGTTGAAGCTATATACCCTAAACCGGCCAAGAAGCCTCTTTGTCTTCAGAATGCCGAGCACCAAAGCTTCACTCAACCCATTGAAGGTGTTCAAGCAGCAACACGAATCTATCCATTGGCCAGAAATACTCGTCTGCCTCATCGAGCACCTACTGAAGCCACTGAAAGCACCATTGCCCAAAGGCCTCGGAAGCGCTCTCGCGTTCTCAATGACCGAGAACTTCTTGTGGCCCTTCATTAGAAACAGGATAAACATCACTTTTGGCTCAAAAGACAGATGCAAAGCCTCTTGGTGGATGTCAATCGCATTCGTAACCTTGCCACCAAGAATGCCTTTGTTGCTCATGAAACTTGCCGGCGGTCATGGAAGAGCCTGACCCTGCTTAGTGCTGAAGCAGATCTTCAAGACAATGGCTTCAATGAAAGATTCCAGTTTGACTCCACTCCTCCACGGACTGTAGTCCTACGAAGAACTCCATCTCTTGAAGACTCTGAATATTCTTCCTCCGCGGCAACTGTCAATGCCAGAGTGATCGATGACGAAGATGATGCTACTTCACCACCTCCTACTTCTGCACGCATCGACACTGCACCGAGTTCGTCTGCACCGCCAAACAACAACGACAACCCTTCCGCTTCACCTACTCCTCATGAGGACGAGTAGATGCTCTATGTCTTCAAACCTTTTTGGTCATTACTGACAAAAGGGGGAGAAGCGTATGAGTTTGATAGTCTTCAAGCGGGTTCATATGGGCGGTTGCATTATATTTTGCCTCATGCTTACAACTCTTGCTTTTTTAAAACATTTGGTTCTTTGAGCTGTAACACCTAAACTTGATGGTCGTCTGCTACTTATTTGCTTTACTGTGGTGCGATGATAACTTCCACACTTAGATCATCCTGCGGACGTCCATTTTTCATTATGCATGTCATCCTATATGCTATATCATTTCATGCATGATGAATTATCTTCATAAGTTGAAGTGGATCTCCACAAGTACAACCTGCCATGTGCATTTGCATTCCAAAAGCAAAATTACTTATATGCACATCTTCAGGGGGAGCCCTTGCTACTTATGAAGGCAATTTCCTATCCTTTACAATTTCACATACTTTATCCCCGTTGAAAACTTCAACCAGTTTGTCATCAATCACCAAAAAGGGGGAGATTGTAAGTGCATCTAGTGCCACCCCTAGTTGGTTTTGGAGTATTGACGACAAAGTTGGTTGAGGGACTAATGCGTTTGTGAGAATTGCAGGATAACGTAGGTTGTGTCCCTCATTGATTCGGTTTACCTACCAGAGATGACCCCTAAAAATGTATGAAGACATTGAAGACAATGGTGGTATGAGAAGATATTCATATTGAAGACTATGACATGAGAAGACATTGCGTGAAGACCATGGAGCGCGAAGACTGTGTGGTTTCGTTGTTTCCTTTTCTTCTTTGTTGAGTCATAGGAACCACCGTACTGTTAAGTGGGGTCCAAGTGAACTAAGTCAGAGTGACTGAAGTGATGCTCAACCCAAATCCTATGCCTTCGAGCGAAGACAATGAGAGCAAATCTTATCCAGAGCTGGATGAGTCAGCTTTGCTTGTAGCCCAAGTAAAGTTGTCGCGTGTGTTTGAAATCTGACCGTTGGAACACGTGTCAGTTCCTTAGTGACCCAGGGTCATTTTGGACAAATCAGGTTGGGTTGCCTTGTGGCTATAAATAGCCCACCCCATACACCATAAATTGGTGGCTGCTCAGAGTTAGTTTACGGCTTTTTTCGTTTTGAGAGCAACCCACCTCGAAGCCTTTGAGAGAGAAATCCTTGCGAGGACAAAGCCTAAACACCCAGAGCCAAAGAGTGTTAGGCATCACTGAAGTCTTTCTGTCTGTATGACCTGAAGACTTATTACACTTGAGGACTGTGTATCCTCCAGCCGGTTAGGCGTCGCGTTCTGAGCATCCAAGAGTTATTATGGATTGCCGGGTGAACGAAGTCTGTGAAGGTTCGGAAGTCTACCTTGAAGACTTACCAGAGTGATTGGGCGAGGACTAAGTGTCCTTAGCTCAAGGGGAATAAGGTGAAGACACGGTCTTCTGAGTTGAATCTCAGCCTCCCTAACCAGACGTATAGTTGTCACAGCAACTAGAACTGGTCCAACAAATCCTGTGTCTTCAACAAGTGACTGGTTCTATCTCTTCCCTCCTTTACTTTGAGTTTGTCTTCGTGAAGTCGTTGCTTATCTGTCTTATCTGATTGACTTCACTGCTTGACTACTATTGTTGATTGGCTTCATACTATCTTCCATCCTGATCCTACTACCTAGCTGCTATTAGTCTTCGTATGTTAACACTATTGCATACTTGACTATGGCTTGCTTGTTGTAGTTTATCTTCCGCTGCATAACAATTAGGTCATTTCTATTGTTTGTCTTCGAAACTTCCATGTTTTGAAGACTTTGATAAAAATCGCCTATTCACCCCCCCTCTAGTCAATAACTAGCACTTTCACTGTGTGTCACTCTCCACTGCTGAATCTGAATACATTGCTATTGGATCATGCTGTGCTCAGCTTCGATGGATGAAGTAAACTCTCAAGGACTATGGCATCAACACGAAGAATGTGCCACTCTTCTATGATAATGAAAGCGCCATTAAGCTTTCCAAGAATCTAGTTCAGCACTCTAAGAGAAAGCACATTGAGATCCGTCATCACTTTCTCAGAGATCATGTCAACAAGGAAGACACTGATATCATTCATGTCAACACTGAAGAGCAATTGGCAGATATCTTCACTAAGCCCTTGGATGAGAAAAGGTTTCACAAGTTGCGGTATGAGCTAAATATCTTAGAATCCTCGAATGTCCTGTGAAGGGACACACATCCTAACGCTTATGCATGTTGACGACTTAGATGTGCAACACACGAAGTAACTTATATCTTCAATCAATGAAGACTTACCCTCTAAGTCTGAATACATTAATTTGGAAATTGACTTCGGAGCGCCACGATAATTGTTCACCGTGTCTGGGTCTAATACTTCATATACGATGGGTAACGCCACCACCAAATTCTTATTGAAGTGTTTCTCCTGGCGTTACAACTACAAAGTCTTTGCATTTAGATTGTCTTCAACATTATTTTGTCTTCATGATGTATCTTCACAATGTTGATTTGATTCAATATATATTTGTGTTCTGTCCTCTACAACATTCACTTATAGCTATGTCTTCACTCTTGAGTCTTTTTGATCTAAGTGAATGAAAGTGCAACTATCCCTAGGTGGTTTTGGTAATTCATAACAACATATAGCTCATTGAGCTAATGCTATTCCAAGACATATATTTCAGGAAAGCTAAATGAATGGCATGGCATGGATGATGAAAGTGGATCCCTCAAACTATCAAGGACAAAGGATTGGCTCAAGCTCAAAAGCTCAAGACTCTTCATTTTATATTTCAGTGATCCAAGATCACATTGAGTCTATAGGAAAAGCCAATACTATCAAGGAGGGATGAGGTGTTGCTTAATGAGCCTCTTGCTTCATGTGCTTAGTGATATGCTATAAAACCCTCAACTACTTTCTCACATCCACATATGACCTAAACCTAAAGCCAAAATCGGTCACACTAATTCTCTCTATCCGGCGCCACCGAGTTCAGATGTCATAGCCACTGCCACAAACCCTAGGAAAATCGGTCTCACCGATAGGGATCTCGGTCTCATCGAGATGGGATTGTAATCTCTTTGTTTCCCTTCGTAACGTTTCGGTCTAACCAAAGTGAGCGATCGGTCCCATCGAGATTGCAACGTAAACTCTCTGTTTCACTTTTGTAACATTTTGACCTCACCAAAAAGAGCAAATCGGTCCCACCGAGTTTACCTGACCAACTCTCTCGTTAGCTAATTACCAAAATCGGTCCTACCGAGTTTGTGTAATCGGTATCACCGAGATTACGTTATTCCCTAACCCTAATCATATCAGTCCTACCGAGTTGCATGTCGGTCCCACCGAAAATCCTAACGGTCACTAGGTTTACTAAATCGGTCTGACCGAGTTTGTTGATTCGGTCACACCGAGATTGGTAAATTGTGTGTAACGGTTAGATTTTGTGTGGAGGCTATATATACCCCTCCACCTCCTCTTCATTCATGGAGAGAGCCATCAAAACAAACCTACACTTCCAACTTACCAGTTCTGAGAGAGAACCACCTACTCATGTGTTAAGGCCAAGATATTCCATTCCTACCATATGAATCTTGATCTCTAGCCTTCCCCAAGTTGCTTTCCACTCAAATCTTCTTTCCACCAGATCCAAATCCTATGAGAGAGAGTTGAGTGTTGTGGAGACTACCATTTGAAGCACAAGAGCAAGGAGTTCATCATCAATGCACCATTTGTTACTTCTTGGAGAGTGGTGTCTCCTAGATTGGCTAGGTGTCACTTGGGAGCCTCTGACAAAGATTGTGGAGTTTAACCAAGGAGTTTGTTAAGGCAAGGAGATCGCCTACTTCGTGAAGATCTACCGCTAGTGAGGCAGGTCCTTTGTGGGCGACGGCCATGGTGGGATAGACAATGTTGCTTCTTCGTGGACCCTTCGTGGGTGGAGCCCTCCGTGGACTCGTGCAACCGTTACCCTTCGTGGGTTGAAGTCTCCATCGACGTGGATGTACGATAGCACCACCTATCGGAACCACGCCAAAAACATCCGTGTCTCCAACTGCGTTTGAATCCTCCAAACCCTTCCCTTTACTTTCTTGCAAGTTGCATGCTTTAATTTTCGCTGCCTATATACTCTTTGCATGCTTGCTTGATTTGTGTGATGATTGCTTGACTTGTCCAAAGTTGTTAAAATCTGTCAAACTCTAAAATTGGGAAAAGGTTAAGTTTTTAATTGGTAAAGTAGTCTAATCACCCCCCCTCTAGACATACTTCAAGGTCCTACAAGTGGCATCAGAGCCTTGGTCTCCATTTGCTTTGATTTCCATAGATTTTGGTGGTCATAGCCTTGGTTTCACAACCTAGGAGAGTATGGCATCTAGCGAGGGAAATTATCACCGAAGAGGTCCTTACTTTGATGGAACTAATTTTGCTAGTTGGAAGCATAAGATGAAAATGCATATTCTCGGACATAACCCCGCCGTTTGGGCTATTATTTGTATTGGCTTGCAAGGTGAATTCTTTGATGGGAGAGAGCCGAACCGTGAAGCTAATGCGAAAGAATTCAATATGCTGCAATACAACGCTCAAGCTTGTGATATCATCTTCAACGGATTGTGCCCCGAAGAGTTCAACAAAATCAGGCGTCTTGAGAATGCAAAGGACATTTGGGACACTTTGATCGATATGCATGAAGGTACCGACTCCGTCAAAGAATCCAAGTTGGATGTGCTTCAAAGTCAACTTGACAAGTTCAAAATGAAGGATGGTGAAGGTGTCGCTGAAATGTACTCTAGGCTTGCACTCATTACAAATGAGATTGCCGGCTTAGGGAGTGAAGAGATGACCGACAGATTCATCATCAAGAAGATGCTAAGAGCATTGGATGGAAAATATGATACCGTGTGCACATTGATTCAAATGATGCACAATTACAAGAATCTCAAGCCAACGGAGGTCATTGGTAGAATTGTTGCTCATGAGATGTCACTCAAGGATAAGGAGGAACTTCACAACAAGTCATGTGGTGCTTACAAAGCCTCATGTGAAGCCCCCACATCATCAAGTGAGAAACAAACCTTCAATGAAGAATTGAGCTTAATGGTGAAGAATTTCAACAAATTCTACAAGAGTAGAAGCAAAGAAAGAAGCTCTAAGTCAAGGTCCTACAATGACAAAAGATCTTCCAGTCGAGAGCGCAACTGCTACAATTTTGGGAGACCCGTACACTATTCCAATGAGTGTACGACACCCTACAAAAGAAGAGAAGATTCTCCAAAAAGAAGAAGTAGAAGAGAAGAATCACCACCAAGAGAGAGAAGGAGTAGAGATGATCGTTATGAACGATGACCCTCATGGAGAAGCATAGATTCGGAAAGGAAGGACAAGTCATCAAAGAGCTACACAAAACAAAGACATCAAGCTCATGTTGGTGAATGGGTATCCGGTTCCGAATCTAAACATCACTTCGAGAGAAGCTGTCACTTCGACTCTGAACATACTCAAGATGAAGGTGTTGCCGGTCTAGCACTTGTGTCAACCAACTCCTACGACATATTTGACTCACCAAATGAAGGAATTGGAAGATGCTTCATGGCCAAAGGTCCAAAGGTAACACATCCCGAGTATGTTGATTTCAATAGTGATGAAGATGACTTGCTAGGTGATGATGATTTACTTATTGACAACTCTAGTGATGAATACTATGATGAAATGTCAATTAATCATGCTAAACAATATAAAACAAATGACAATGATAAGGAGAATATTGAGCTTCTAACTGAAGATCTAAACACTCTTAAGTTAGCTCGTGAAACTAGCTTCAAAAATCATCGAGAACTTTTATGGGCTCATGAGAAGTTACACTTTGAAAAGCTCAATCTTGAGCAAGAGCATGAGTTCTTAAAGGCAATCAATGATGATCTTCACAAGAAAAGTACTTCTTATATTGCCAAGTGTTTACTCTTATCTACGTACATGCCTCAAGTCAAGTCTAGTAACAAGAACAAGAAAGATTCTTCCTCTAGTAGTAACAATAACTATGCTAAATCCAATATTGTTGATTCTAGTAGTTCTCTTGATTCCGCTAATGATTCTCTTAGCCAAGTTACACTTGAGCAAGAAAATAGCTTATTGAAGGGAATTATAGAGAAAGGTGTATACAAGAGCCTTGCTGGGAGTAAGCAATTCGAGTAAATTGTACGCAAGCAAGGAAGGCACCGGAAGAATCAAGGTGTTGGTTTTGAACGAAAGTTCAATGCCAATGGAGTTGAGTGGGAAGAAGATCAATACCCCAAGACGAAGTTTGTTCCTCAATAAGAGAAGTATGATCCAACTTCTTTCAAGGGAACACAAGCTCAAGATGATCTTCCACCACAATACCATAAAGGCAAGGACAAGCTTCAAGAGGAGATTGATGCATTTGAAGAAGCACCTAAGGCCTTGGTCAAGTGGGTTCCCAAGACTACGTCAAGTTCTACTTCATCAAGTACAACTACAACTCCAAGTATTCCCATCAAGATGATGTGGATCCCAAAGAAGAACTAGAGAGTTCTTGAGGATGACTCCGCCAACATTCTTCACTCATATCTTTATGGCAAGAAAAAGTGCAATCAACCTCCACATCTTGCACTAGTTCAAGGAGTCACAAACCCTCATGTTGCATGGTAAGGCAAGGGACCAGGTAACCAAATGATTTCATGGACATCATCTTGTGTGTGCATCACTCTATGTCTATGGATACTCTTGTTTTGTTCCTTGTGGGACTAACCCGTGTAGGTATTGAAAGTGCAACTCACTCCAAAGGATTGCTCCATAAGATCTACATCGACATTGAGCATCCACATCTTCAACACCTACATGAAGTCATCATCGAAAAAACCCAAGGTTAGTTCATCCCTTAAAGGGGGGATCTTACATCTAGGGGGAGCTTAACTCTAAGAATTGAGTCAAAGGAACTCTAATGATGTGAACACATCAATGCATTATGTAAAAGTGGTAACCCCACTTGAGCTTAAACGATGAGTATGACCTATGATCAAATGTTCTCATTTGACTCCTAAGTCAATATACTGATATATAGATGACCTAGTCATCGCCAATTGTTTGATAGATGCTAGAATTGGTTGTGCATGCTTTGCCAGATATTTCATTTTTCACCTTATTGTGTGAGCATGTTGGTTGCATATTTTACTCATTCGAGGACATCCACTTGTTGTTTTGATTGATTGGTTTCCTTTTTTCTTTGGCCAAGTGGATGGACAAGATTGCCAAAGAACCTTCTCTAGCTATCTATGCTTTTCTCGTCTCAAACTCTATTCATGCTACATCACAAAATTTGATCAAGTCAGATTCGAACCACTCTGTGTGAGGAGCACTCGGAGACCCCGATTCGTCATAGACTTAAACTTCCAAAACTTCTTTGTGATTCTCGGTCTGACCAATTCCTCCATTTCGGTCCCACCGAGATCATTAAGTCGATCTAGGTTATCAATCTCGGTGCAACCGATATGAACTTTTCGGTCACACCGAGTTGCTGTAACTGTTAACAGTTGTGCATCTTGGTGCCACCGAGTTGATCAACTCGGTCACACCGACAGTGTCGGGCTATATATAGACACGGGCAAAAATTTGGAAATTCCTCCAAACCCCTTTGCCCGCGCGTAGCTCGCTCTGCCTACTAGGTCTACGGATCGTCGACTTCGTCGCCAGCCGCCTCCTGTCGCTGGTCTCCGCCGCCGTCAACAGATTTCTTCTCCGCCGTTGCCGCCGTAGCGAGTTCACCGCCGAACTAGGGTATGAACTCAATCACAGTGCTTACTCATCTGATTCTCAGCACATTGTGTTCGTAATGCATCTTGCCACGATTGAAACACTTCTATCCAGCCAATGAGATCCTTAGAATAGATGTGATTCAAAAATTTAGGGTTAGGTTTCCGCCGAAACCATCTCGGACCCACCGAGTTGAAAAACTCGGTCCCACCGATTTGGCTAACGCCATTGCACTAGTAAGTCTCGGTCTGACCGAGAATTACAAATCGGTGTGATCGATTTTAGAACTTTGTGAAACCCTAGCAATCTTGGTGCCACCGAACTGTGACTCAGTCTGACCGAGATCACTAGTTTAGGTTCCAAAACTGCTTCGGTATCACTGAGTTTGAAAATCGGTAGATCCGAAATGCTTTCTGTGGAAACTAAAACTAAGTTTTTAAATTATTTTTTTGCAAAAATCTCTGCATTTTGTGATGCTGATCCACTCTGTCTCAACTATAACTATTCACAGGGTCAGCAGTCAATGATTTGCAGCATGTCAGACCATAGTGACAGTCAGAACAGGGAAGAAGAGCAGATTCACATGAGTGAGGGCACTAATCCCTCAAGCACTTCAGATGAAGGGAGCAAAAGCACTCCAAGAAATTTGCCCAAAGCAGCCACAAGAGATAGAAGGAAGAGAACCTCAGACTCAGAGGATGAGGACTATGTGGCAGCAGAAGATGAGGCTACTTCCAAGAAGGTAGTGCTCAAGAAGGTGCTCAGTTCAACTGCAGTAAAGGCAGACATGAAGATCAAAAGGCCAGCAAGGAGACAGCCAATGTCTAAAGCCAGAGGATCAACTCAAGTACCTGAGATGCCTGAAGAGCCAGCTGTAGAAGGAAAGAAAAGGAAGGAAAGGGTCAAGAAGACCATGGCCAGAGTTGTTGGTCAACCTTCCATGATGGAAGAGGAAGAAGAGGTTGCTGCACCAGCACCAAAGGCACATCAGCTTATGGGTGATGCAATAAAGTCAGGGGCTGCAACATCAAAGCCCAAAGAAGCACCCAAAGTTGTCCCCAAGCCCAAGATTGCACCAAAGAGAAATACCAGGAGTATACCAGCAGCTGAGAAGAACAAGGCCCCAATGCCTGAGGTTGCTGCTGAGGAAGATGAAGAAGGGTAGGTCCTAAGAAAGCTCAAACCCAAGATTCCAGACCACAATGATGCTCATCCTGTGGCTGAGAACATGAAGATCAGGAAAGACTCAGGGTTGAGGCTATGGAGATTGTCTGATCCATATGCCACCAGGAGAAGGACTGCTGTAGATTACAGGTTCCACACCAAGGAGCAGCAGGACTTCTATGAGACAATCTTGTTGGACAAGAAGCCTATAGTGTGTGATATGAGATGGGTCGACTGGACCTACATAAAGGAAAATGAAGAACACTATCCTGGAGTGCAAGACAGTTTCATTGCTTGTGGAGTTGCAGATTTTGTTGGGCAGAAGCTCACTAACTGGAATGATGAACTCATTATGCAATTCTACTCCACAACACACTTCTATCCAGATGGCAGGATAGTTTGGATGTCTGAAGGAACAAGATATTAGTCAGCCATAGAGGAATGGGGAAATCTGATCAATGCCCCAAAGGAGAGTGAAGATGATTTGGATATATATGCCAAGAAGAAGATGGGACACAATTCTATGTCACATATGTACAAAGAGATCCCCGACAAAGCCCTTGAGACTTTTTCATTTGGGTCAGTCCATTTTCTTCTGTCAGGGCTGCCTACGATCAACTGGATCTTAAGGCACACTCTTTTGCCCAAATCAGGTGACCACAACATGATAAGAGGGCATCCAATTAACATGCTTCACATTTTTGATGTGCCCCAAAAATTCAAGGTCATGAGCCTTATGGTAGAAACCATTAAGAGGACTGCAGCAGATCAGAAGAGAAGTTGTGGATATGCCCCACAGATTCAGGAGTTGATAAACTCAAAGATGGGCACAGGAAAGTATCAGTTGGATAAGGAACATTTTCCTCTCTATCCAGACTTTGAGGACAATCAAGTTGTCATGAATGAGAATGATCCATCATCAGTGCAAGCTCAAGAGAAGAAGGAGAAAGCAAGGAAAGAGAAGGCTGCCAAGATGCCAACTCAAGAGGGGGCATCTGAGTATTTCTTGAAGAACAAACAGGAGCAGCTTGGTTACTTGATAGCATCAACACTGAGGATTGAGAAGGGGTTGGCCACCCTAACTCAAAACCACGAGAGCCTGGAAAGGATCATGGAACAAAAATTCTATGATCTTGATGTCAAAGTAACTGAGATTCAGTCAGTTGTGGAGCAGCTGCAGGATGACATGCAGGAGAGGAAGGGCAAGACAACCACAGATGCATTTGCCAGAGTGCCTAGAGCTCAGAGGTCAGCTACAGTGCCTGTGTCAGACACAAGAGCTACATCATCTGCACCAGCTACAGCTCCTACAGCTCCAGGGCAACCAGCTCCAGCACCAACTCCTCCAGCTCCCTCTACATCAACTGAAGTCTTTGTCCAAGGAGCCATCTCTACACCACCAACTGAAGACCAAGCCTGAGATACGATCTAGCACTATGCATTTTCTATGAACTTTTTGGTAACTTGTTGCCAAAGCGGGAGAAAAATGTATAGATCATAGGCTTCGAGAGAGAGATTTGCTGTTTTTTTGTTCTCTCTTGTCTTTCTTGGTAACTTGTTTGCTTTTGATTGCTTGAGATACTATGCATTACCTGTGAGACATTGATGATCATGTGTTTGATCATAAGCTACACTTATGCTTGATTATATGTTATTATCTTACCTATCCTTATATGATCATTCACTTTGCTTGGTGATGAGTGCATGTATTCAATCTTTATTATTTTGAGCGCTCCACCAAGATGTATGTGACATGGAAGAGTAACCCATGAGCATATTTCCTTGTGCATTTGCAGTCCAAGCAAATCTTAAACTATGCACAAATTTAGGGGGAGCTCTTGCTTATCACATACTTCTCAAAGCGACGATGTTTTTCAATCTTATTATCATATGTCAAAGCTTTGATCTATATGTTGTCATCAATTACCAAAAGAGGGGAGATTGAAAGTGCAACTATCCCTAGGTGGTTTTGGTAATTCATAACAACATATAGCTCATTGAGCTAATGCTATTCCAAGACATATATTTCAGGAAAGCTAAATGAATGGCATGGCATGGATGATGAAAGTGGATCCCTCAAGATATCAAGGACAAAGGATTGGCTCAAGCTCAAAAGTTCAAGACTCTTCATTTTATATTTCAATGATCCAAGATCACATTGAGTCTATAGGAAAAGCCAATACTATCAAGGAGGGATGAGGTGTTGCTTAATGAGCCTCTTGCTTCATGTGCTTAGTGATATGCTCCAAAACCCTCAACTACTTTCTCACATCCACATATGACCTAAACCTAAAGCCAAAATCGGTCACACCGATTCTCTCTATCCGGCGCCACCGAGTTCAGATGTCATAGCCACTGCCACAAACCCTAGGCAAATCGGTCTCACCGATAGGGATCTCGGTCTCACCGAGATGGGATTGTAATATCTCTGTTTCCCTTTGTAACGTTTCGGTCTAACCGAAGTGAGCGATCGGTCCCACCGAGATTGCAATGTAAACTCTCCGTTTCCCTTCTGTAACATTTCGGTCTCACCGAAAAGAGCAAATTGGTCCCACCGAGTTTACCTGACCAACTCTCTGGTTAGCTAATTACCAAAATCGGTCCCACCGAGTTTGTGTAATCGGTCTCACCGAGATTACGTTATGCCCTAACCCTAATCATATCGATCCTACCGAGTTGCATGTCGGTCCCATTGAAAATCCTAACAGTCACTAGGTTTACTAAATCGGTCTGACCGAGTTTGTTGATTCGGTCCCACCAAGATTGGTAAATTGTGTGTAACGGTTAGATTTTGTGTGGAGGCTATATATACCCCTCCACCTCCTCTTCATTCGTGGAGAGAGCCATCAGAACAAACCTACACTTCCAACTTACCAGTTCTTAGAGAGAACCACCTACTCATGTGTTGAGGCCAAGATATTCCATTCCTACCATATGAATCTTGATCTCTAGCCTTCCCCAAGTTGCTTTCCACTCAAATCTTCTTTCCACAAGATCCAAATCCTATGAGAGAGAGTTCAGTGTTGGGGAGACTATCATTTGAAGCACAAGAGCAAGGAGTTCATCATCAACGCACCATTTGTTACTTCTTGGAGAGTGGTGTCTCCTAGATTGGCTAGGTGACACTTGGGAGCCTCCGACAAAGATTGTGGAGTTGAACCAAGGAGTTTGTAAGGGCAAGGAGATCGCCTACTTCGTGAAGATCTACCGCTAGTGAGGCAAGTCCTTCGTGGGCGACGACCATGATGGTATAGACAAGGTTGCTTCTTCGTGGACCCTTCGTGGGTGGAGCCCTCCGTGGACTCGCGCAACCGTTACCCTTCGTGGGTTGAAGTCTCCATCAACGTGGATGTACGATAGCACCACCTATCGGAACCACGCCAAAAACATCCATGTCTCCAACTGCGTTTGAATCCTCCAAACCCTTCCCTTTACTTTCTTGCAAGTTGCATGCTTTAATTTCCGCTGCCTATATACTCTTTGCATGCTTGCTTGATTTGTGTGATGATTGCTTGACTTGTCCAAAGTTGCTAAAATCTGTCAAACTCTAAAATTGGGAAAAGGTTAAGTTTTTAATTGGTCAAGTAGTCTAATCACCCCCCCCCTCTAGACATACTTCAAGGTCCTACAGTGAATTTGATCGGACCCTAACCTGTTCTATGCTTCTACCTCAAACTCTATCTGTCCAAATCATATGGATTCTATTGAAACCTGTCGACTATCTTCTCTGAGTCCTTGTCAGCAGATGAAAATCTGACAAAATTTTAACATGGTTTTAAATGTTGCATCCTTATTGCTCGAAAATCGAAGAAGCCGGAATGACCACCCAACAATCCAGGTGTGCGTGGGAACATGGAACAACTTCCAATGTGTTGCATCTTTGCCATGTGTCCCTCTGAGTGAACCGCCAGGGGCACCTGTGTAATTGTGTTGTGCTGTCCCTTTCCTTATAAATACACATCACATCATGGTCAAAAATCCTTCTTCCACCTCTACACCTTCCTCAAACCCTAGCGCCATTGCTAGCCCGTGACGACTCCTGCGATGAAGCGCTTAGCTGCCGCGACCTCACCGACGCCGTCCTCACGCCGGCCGCGGATCTCGTCTTCTCCCCCGCCGCCGTAGGTGTCTTCCGTCGCCAAGTTAGGGCACGAGAGATTGAACTGCTCGGCCTCCTCCTCTGTTCCGTCTAGTAGTTCTTTGTGTGGTAATTAAAACTTTCTTTTTACTGCCTTTTTGATCCGATAGATTCATCCTTCTGTACCAAAAGTGGTTTCTATGCTTAAACTATTGAATCTATCCCGTTATGCATCTCATATCAATGCCTAGTATATCCACTTATGCTTCAACATTCAGTTAGATTCCTCACTTGTACCTATTCTTGGATTCGTACAAATCTGGAACCAACTCTCAGCAAACAAGTCAATGTCTTCTCGTTATGAGGTCAATATCTTCAAATTGATTTATCTTCAAATCTTCTGAGAATGCATATGACCTCTTCCCCTTCCCTGACACGTCCAATGCTATCACAGGTACATGTCCGTGGGAGAATCCCTTGGTTCTCATAGTATGCATTCATTTGCAAAGTTCTTACAGTGTCTCATCAATTCTCCTGAAGCCAGCTCCTGTCTGACCAGCCGTCGAAAGCCTTTGCAAGTTCTGAAGCCATTCAGTTTGAACTTCATGGCCACAGAAAAGTTAGCTAGAAAGGGCGGCAGATAGCATAGTGGGAATACATCCAAAGATTTGCCACCAGATCTGTATGAACTATACAAGACAGACATTGAAGAAACCTATGGTGAACGCAAAAATTGAATCAAATGGATTTGAAGATATTGGGCAGAGGAATGGTTTAAGTATAGATTCATCACTGTTGAGTATGCCGAGAAGAATGCCATCAAGCGACCTTGGGGAGATATCTTATACAAAAATCTTCCACCCAAGTCCAAGTCCGAAGCCATTGAGCATGGCTTCTACCCTTGCATGGTTCTCGGACCACAGCTAGAGAATGCCGACCCACCTTCTCTGCTATGGTGTCGCGAAGACAATCTGTTCAAGCGCAACTTCAAGTTTGCCAAGGATTCTGCAGTGAAGAACAAGAAAGAATTTGGACTCGACTTCAACCCCGGTCCATCTGCTCCTCAGTATGATGGTACCTGTGATGCCAATATCAACGTCATCGGCCCCTTCTATAACCTCGAAGGCCTCATCACTCACATTGCAGTTCAAGGGGCCACTGTGGATCACTCAGCTGATGACACATATTCTAATGAAGTGCCAGCTCCTCCTAAACCACAGAAACAGAAGAAGAAAAAGGCTTTAAAACCCTCTGTCGCAACAAAAGCTTCACGTGTGAAGCCATTGGCAATTGCTCCTCCTACATCTAATATGCAATCTGAAGATCTCTCTCACATCTCCAAGAAGACTGAGAGATCTATCCAAAAGAAGAAGCCCATCCTGAGTTCTGGTCAAGCACTGACCCCGGCTATTGTTCTGAGGAATGAGACTGAAGCCATTAATCTGTCCAGTGACGATGATCTGGGTGACGATCCTCTTGAGCTACTGATAAAGAGCAAACAAGAGGCGGAAATCTTCAACGATTTGCCCCTCTTTGATGTGGACATCCTAAATAACTTCATTGATGAATGGTTTGCCAATCTGGACCGTAGTATTGATGATCTTCAACTTCCCATTGGCATCAGCGTCTCCTTCCACAGTGCCATTGTAAATGAGCTAGCTCTGGCTCAAAAGATAGTTGAGCTGAAGGACAAGATTGACTATGAAAAGGCTCAATTCAAGAAGCACATTCCCAAGCTAAGTGTCACTGATGTTCAGAACTTCAAGCAGCTGCTACATGACCTCAAGGAAGCATTTCACAAGAAACATTAAGAAGCAAAAGGTTCAAGAGAACGGATGAAACAACTCACTGCAAAATGTGTTCACGCTCACAATGAAGCTGAAAAGCACAAGGCTCTTGGGCGTCCAAGCATCGACCTCAAGATGGCTGCCAAAAAGAAGAAGCCGACTGTGACCCAAGCTGAGGCGTCAGGACGGGAAGCACCTAGCATAGTCTTCCCTGCCAGCATGACTGGCTCGAAGCCTAAGGTCCTCACAGTTGCTTCAGAACAGAAGAAGACAAGGGCAGCCGAGGCCAAAGCTAGGAAACGCAAGAACAAAAATGTCTGATGATGCTCCACTGATCAAGAAGCGAAATACAAAGTCTTCGAAGATGGATCGGGCTACTCCCTCAGAGCCCCTTTTTGTCGAGCCCCTCTCAGTTGCTCGTCCTGCATCTCCCCACCAAGAGCGTCAGCTAGTACTTCACGAGCCTGCTTACACAGAGGCTCCTGAAGCTGCAGATATTCCCGCTATTGACCCCTCCACAGCTGAAGACATTGGTCCGCAAGACAATGTTGAAGATGATGAAGTCCTTCCTCAACTAGAACATCAGTTGGTATCATCGCCTGCTCCAACGAGCAGCGAATACATCAGCATTCGTCTTCCATTGATGCCCATTGCCCAGGATGATTCATGGGTTGAGCGCCCGCAAGAAGAAACCCAGTTCAAGGTGCAACACCCCTTACTCCACCAGGACAAGTCACCAGCCCAATGGTAAATGACGACAATTACATGGAGACCACACCATCACAAAAGGCGGCGCCCGTGTTCCAACGGCTTCGCAAAGGCCTCAGGACATCGGTCTCCATGTCAACCATCCTAGAGGAAACTTCACAACAATCCAGCTGAGTGGCACGTCAAGTGTTCCCTGAAGAGAATCCTTCTGCGACGGTTCCTGCATCTGAAGCCAAGGCTGCTGAAGACATTCCGGCTGCATCAGACGATGAAGAAGAAATAAGAGAAGAGCCAATTGTCACACCCCCGCCAATCAAGAAAATGTTCTCGAGGAGAACGAGTCTGTGCCCGACCCTCCAGCTCCTGAAGTGGAGGTTGAAAATACTGAGGCGGCCACCAACAACACTACTGAAGCCAATGACATTGTCATGGGTGAAGCTAATATGGCGCCTTCAGTGAATATGGTGTCTGAAACCAATGTGGAGTCTGAAGCCCATGTCAATGCCACTGCTCCTGTACTGCCTCCAAGGCCTCACACCATTGAGCAAGCATTTTATTAAGGCGAGCTTGTCACTGTTCGATGGCCTGTTCTGGTTCCTCCGCCTGCTCCCGGACCTCAATTTGATTATCATGTGGAGCACAGGCCTCGGGTCCAGAAGCCAAAACCAAGGCTGCCAAGGTTTCCAGGTACTGCATCTTCGCTAAGATCGTTCAATGTAAATGGCTTCATTGAATAGAACACCTTCTTTGATAGTGCCAAGAACCCATATTCAAGGCCAAGAATCTCATCTGACCAGTTCTGGAGCTATCAACAGTGCAGTTTAGACTATGAAGCCATTACTGGACTGCCATGCTTGGAAGAAGCCCTAGACTGCTTCAGAGATGCTGGCCTTCTGCAGTTTGTGACTGGCAAAGAAAATTGGAATGAAGAGCTTCTTCTACAATTCTATGCTACACTTCACATTCACAGCTACAACAGGGATACGAAAACTTGGGTCCTTGAGTGGATGACATGCAATGTACACCATGAAGCCAAAGCTCTCGATATCATTGAGCTTACTACCCTGCCCACTCCAGGTGAACTTTATGAACTTGGTTCTCAGTTTCATTGCAATGCTTTAGAGAGCATATTCCAGAAGCCTGAGCCCAATATGAGCCAAATGCTGAGCATGATGAAGCCACTGCCACAAGATGCTGAATATCCAAAGGAATTCTTTGTTGAAGACCTAGAGTATCTGCCTCGCACCATCTATCATATGACAAGGCAAACTCTATGGCCCATCAAAGGACATTCTTCTGCAGCAAAGCTTGAAGGCTCAATGAAGACATTGTTTTTCTATATTCTCAATGGCATCAGCTTCAATGCTCAGGATTTCTTCATCCGACAACTTGCTGCATCTGGCTCTAATATATTAGGTCTGAAGTTCTATGCTCCATGGGTAATGCGTCTTATCAAGCTTCACTCTGCTATCAACTATCAGCCCTCTGCGTGCAACCATCTCATATTCCTGCCATAGGTGGATATGTTTGTTGAAGTCATATACCCAGAGCCTGCCAAGGAGCCAATTTATCTTCACAACATCGATCGTCAAAGCTTCACTCAACTTATTGAAGGAGTTCATGCTGCCACTCGTGTTTATCCTTTGGCTGGAAATACACGTGCACCTCATCGTGCCCGTACTGAAGCCACTGAAAGCACAATTGCTCAACGGCCTCGGAAGAGATCTCATGTACTCAATGACCGAGAGGTTCTCATGGCCTTGCATCAGAAACAAGATAAGCATCATTACTCGCCCAAGCGTCAGATGCAGAGTCTCTTGGTGCATGTTAATCGCATTCATAATCTAGCCACCAGGAATGCATTTTTCACTCATGAAACCTGTCGATGGTCATAGAAGACTTTAATTTTACTCAGTTCTGAAGATGATCTTCAGCAACATGGCTTCACAGAGAGATTCAAATTTGATTCCACTCCTCCTAGGAATGTTGTCTTGCGTCGGACTCCTTCACTCGAAGACTCTGATTACTCCTCCTCAGCGGCAACTCTACATGCTAGAGTCATTGATGACGAAGATGATGCTATTTCACCAACTACCACTTCAGTGTGTAACGACACTACACCAGGCCCCTCTGCACCCCCAAACTCCACCAACGACCCTGCTCCTCCATCTGCTCCTTCTGGGAAAGAGTAGATGCTCTATGTCTTCAAACCTTTTTGGTCATTACTGACAAAAGGGGGAGAAGCATATGGGTTGATAGTCTTCAAACGGGTCCTTATGGTTGGCTACATTACTTTTGCCGAGTATTAAAACTCTCGTCTTTTGATACATTTTGTTCTCTGAGTTGTAACACTTAAATTTGATGGTCATCTGCTACTTTATCTGCTATTTTGTGATGCGATGATAAATCCCGCTTGAAGTCATTCTGCAGATGTCCATTTTCCATGATGCATATCATTATCTTCTTTACTTACTTATATGCATAATGCATTGTCTTCACACTTTGATGATGGCCTCCACAAAGCAAAACCTGCCTTGTGCATTTGCATTCAAACGCAAATCATCTATTTGTACATCTTCAGGGGGAGCCTCGTTTTATGTATGAATATACTCACAACACCAAAACTTTCACATACTTTTATCCCCGTTGAAAACCTCAACCAGTTTGTCATCAATCACCAAAAAGGGGAAGATTGTAAGTGCATGTAGTGCCACCCCTAGTTGGTTTTGGAGTATTGACGACAAACTTGGTTGAGGGACTAATGTGTTTCTGAAAATTGCAGGATAACACATGTACTAGTCCCATATTGATTCAGTTTACCTACCAGAGATGACTCCTAAAAATGTTAAAGACATTGAAGACAATGGTGGTTTGTGAAGACATTCACATTGAAGACTATGACGGGAGAAGACATCGCGTGAAGACTATGGAGTGCGAAGACATAGTTGTTTTGTAGTTTCCTTTTCTTCTTTGTTGAGTCATAGGAACCACTGTACTGTTAAGTGGGGTCCAAGTGAACAAAGTCAGAGTGACTGAAGTGATGCTCAACCAAATCCTATGTCTTCGAGCGAAGACAATGAGAGCAAATCTTATCCAGAGCTGGATGAGTCAGCATGACTTGTAGGCCAAGCTATGTTGTCGCGTGTGTTTGAAATCTGACCATTGGACACGTGTCTGTTCCTTAGTGACCCAGGGTCATTTCGGATAAATCAGGTTGGGTTGCCTTCTGGCTATAAATAGCCCACCCCCTACACCATAAATTGGTGGCTGCTCAGAATTAGTGCACGACTTTTGTCATTTGAGAGCAACCCACCTCCGAAGCCTTTCATAGTGAATCCTTGCAAGGAAAAAGCCCAAACACCCAGAGCCAAAGAGTGTTAGGCATCACTGAAGTCGTTCTGTCTGCAGGATCTGAAGACTTATTACACTTGAGGACTCTGAATCCTCCAGCCGGTTAGGCGTCGCGTTCTGAGCATCCAAGAGTCATTGTGGATTGCCGGTGAATGAAGTCTGTGAAGGTTTGGAAGTCTCCCTTGAAGACTTACCAGAGTGGTTGGGCAAGGACTAAGTGTCCTTATCCCAAGGGGAATAAGGTGAAGACGCGGTCTTCTGAGTTGAATCTCAGCCTCCCTAACCAGACGTACAGTTGTCACAACAACTGGAACTCGTCCAACAAATCCCTTGTCCTCTCCGAGCAACTGGTTCTATCCTTCCCTTCTCACCCTACTTACAGTTTGTCTTCGTGAAGTCTTTGCCCACTTGCCTGATCTGATTGACTTCACTGTGTGAAGACTGTTGTCTGTTTGGCTTCATACTATCTTCCATTCCGATCCATACTACCTAGCTGCTGATAGTCTTCGTGCTTTCACTATATTGCTTACTTGACTATGGCTTGTCTAGTGTAGTCTACCTTTTGCTGCATGTCAATAGGTTCATTTCTATTGTTTGTCTTCATAACATCCCTGTTTTGAAGACTTTCATAAAAATTGCCTATTCACCCCCCACCTCTAGTCGAAAACTAGCACTTTTAGGAAACTTTTGGGATGAAGTGCCGCCGTCTCGAGGCGGAACCTGGGCAAAACCAATCTAGGGATCCGGCGGAGCTATTCTACCAGGGAAACATCCCTCCGGAAGGGGGAAATCGTCAATATCATCATCACGATTGATCCTCTCATTGGGAGGGGGTCAATATCCATCGACATCTTCACCAACACCATCTCCTCTCAAACCCTAGTTCATCACTTGTATCCGATCTTTGTCTCAAAACCTGAGATTGGTACCTGTGGGTTGCTAGTAGTGTCGATTACTCCTTGTAGTTGATGCTAGTTGGTTTATTCGATGGAAGATCACATGTTCAGATCCTTTATGCATATTAATACCCCTATAGTTATGAACATGAATATGATTTGTGAATTTGGTATTCGTTCGATATTTTGATGAGATGTATGTTGTATCTCCTATAGTGGTGTTATGTGAACATCGACTACATGACACTTCACCATTGTTTGGGCATAGGGGAAGACATTGGGAAGTAATAAGTAGATAAT
Organism: Triticum aestivum; assembly: GCF_018294505.1. Classification (NCBI taxonomy): domain Eukaryota; kingdom Viridiplantae; phylum Streptophyta; class Magnoliopsida; order Poales; family Poaceae; genus Triticum; species Triticum aestivum. The sequence goes on along the minus strand of NC_057798.1, from coordinate 642,690,797 downwards.
GGGTTGCTAGAGTGATAGAAGCTTAAACCCTAGTTTATGCGTTGCTTCGTAAGGGCTGATTTGGATCCATATGTTTCATGCTATGGTTAGGTGTAACTTAATTCTTCTTTCGTAGTTGTGGATGCTTGTGAGAGGGGTTAATCATAAGTGGGATGCTTGTCCAAGGAAGGGAAGTACCCAAGCACCGACCCACCCACATATTAAATGATCAAAGTAACAAACGTGAATCATATGAGCATGATGAAAACTAGCTTGACGGTAATTCCCATGTGTGCTCGGGAGCGCTTTGCTTTATATAAGAGTTTGTCCAGGCTTGTCCTTTGCTACAAAAAGGATTGGGCCACCTTGCTGCGCCTTAGTTACTCTTGTTACTTGTTACCCGTTACGACTTACCTTATCACAAAACTATCTGCTATCGATAATTTCAGTGCTTGTACAGAATGCCTTACTGAAAATCGCTTGTCATTTCCTTCTGCTCCTCATTGGGTTCAACACTCTTACTTATCGAAAGGACTACGATAGATCACCTATACTTGTGGATCATCAGTGGTTGATAGATCGAGTCGTCGAACGAGGAGTTGTGGTTGTCACCGACGTCGGACGAGGAGTCGGAAAGGACAATGAGCCCATTCATCTGCTGGATGGCCCTATCTTGTTGTCGCTTGAGTTTTCCCACCCGAGCCACCTCCATTGTCTCGCACTCTCACTGCTCAGTGGCAAGCCAGAACGCCCTGACACTCTTCCTTCATAGCCAACGAGTGTCCGTCTATGCTGTCGTAACTGACTGGTGATAGACCAAGGGAGGAGCCGCTCGTCCTTGTCGGGCTTCGCTGGCAACCCGTGGCGGCACCGCACTGATTGCTCTGCTGGGTCCCTCTCCCTTGCATGTTGCCTCCTCTCACGGCGGGTGGCACGTGCCTCCGATTTTGGTCTGTGTGTCCGGGCCGGCGAAGCGGGTGCTAGCACCCACCGCTGCTCTTGCGGAGCTGTGGCCGACGGGGGAGGGGCCAACTCGAGCGTCCGCACTACACTGGCGAGCGACCAGTGAGGGGGCAGATTCGAAACTGACCCTGTGTCCATTTTCGACCTCTCTAGGGCAATGAGGAGGGCAATGTCCTCCTCGACATCGAGGTCGGAGTCGGAGCGACTGCCGACACTCGACATGCTCGCCGGAGTAATCAGAGTGGATCGAAATCGGAGAAGATGAGAAGAAGAGATGAAGCGAGAAAGGAGAGTGAAGTGATCTAGGGTTCCAGATTGTGGTTTTTGTGGGGACGGGGTGGACCGTGCTAACATGGTGGCCGCGCCCGGGTTCACCCGGGCAGCCCCATATCCGCCCTATATTTCGGCTGGATGTGAAGGGCACCGGACAACCCGAGCATTTGAGGCGCCCAAGTGTGGGTCATTTCTTTTACTGCTCAGTGACCGGGCAGCCTACTTGCACTACAAAAGAAATACACTTCTGTGATGATACGTGTTTGTCACAGTAGGTCGTGTTTTTTGTCATGCATGTACATCCATGATAATTTTATGACAGAATCAAGATAGTCATATCTGTGCTGTCGTAGAAGTGTTCCATGGCATTACCAAAATTATCATCACGGAAGTGTGCACTTCCATGACGATAAATCGCGCATCATAGAAGTGCTTTCATCAAGGGTGACCGACACGTGGCATCCACCGTAACGGAACGCCGTTAAGATATCGGGTCGGGTTTTGGATCCGATAACCCGTTAACAGCCCCGACCAATGGGGATTTTCCACGTGTAAAATCATCATTAGTTGGAGGAAACACGTGTCGGCTCATCGTTGGGACAGATGTCATCACTCATTGGACGGAAGGCACCTATGATACGTCCACACGTGGCATGGACCAACAGAGGCCCATTCCTGTGAAAAGGCCGGCCCGTTTGACTTGGTCAAAAGGTGGCGGGCAGGCCCATGGAAAGCATGTTAACGGCTTGTTCGCATATAGCCCATTTACAGCCCGCTAACCCAAGGCCCGTTATGCCCTATCCGAATTAGGCCCAGTAGCGTCATCTGGGCCATCCAATATGATTCCAGGCCGTTTTCACTTCTGGCGCATGTATGGCCCATGACGTCTTTCGGCCCATATGAGGCCCTATGTAACTCTTGGCCTATTAACGGCCCGTGGTGAAACTGGCCCGCAATGAATAGTGTATCACTTTACAGCCATTAACGGCCCGTGGTGAAACTGGCACGTAATGAACAGTGTATCACTTTATACCCATTAAAGACCCATTATTCTGTTGGGCCGTTACCAGCCCATGTTATCTTTCGGCCTTCTCAGAGCCCATTTATTCTTGGGCTCATTTCCAGCATTCATTTACTTATGGTCCGTTACTGTCATTTTCTGCTTGTGGGCCAAATTCAGCCCGTGGTTACAGTCGGCCTGTTTGTGGTCCGTTAATACGTTGGGCCATTTTCATAGCGTCATCAAATATGACCTATTAACAATGGCCCGTTATGGTCGGCCCATGAACGGACGATTCCAACTCTAGCCCGTTTACGGCCATAATGCGGTCTATTTATCCCATGTATGGCTAATCGATCATACGGCTCGTATAAGGCCCATTGATGATACGGCCCGCAGAAGGCCCATTGTTTCTACGGCCCGTAGGAGGCCCATTGTTTCTACGGCCCGTAGAAGGCCCACTGTTTCTACGGTCAGTAGGAGGCCCAGTGTCACTATAGTAAATATTAGCCCATGGTTATTGTGGCCTACTTTTAAAAAATAGGTTATTGCAGCCACTAGCAAACCGCGGAAAAAGAACTGCAATGACTACAAGTAAACAAATAAACAAGAAAACAAGGAAATAAATAAGCAAGCAACTAACTCTAGGCTATCATGGCTATTAGACATATTACATCCACTGGGCATCAAAGTTCGCCACCAATGCAAATATAGGGAACAAAGCAGCATATCATATACACTGGTTGTCAAAGTTGGCGACCAGCGCAAATAAATGCCGCATCAAAACAAATCCAGAACTGAAACCACTTCAGAAGATCTCAAGAAACAATATCCTGGGTACGCATAATGCTGGCAAGATGCTTAGCAAAGCTTATTAACTTTCTCTTGTTTGGTGCTTGCTGTTGCACCAGAAAATATGCATCTGAATTCTGCAGGGACTTCCTCAGTCCTTCAGCTTCCTATCGCAGCACATCAGATCGATGTCTTTCAACTTGAAGTTGAGACTCAAGAAGACGAACTGGTTCATGCAGCGAGTTCGAAGAGCTTGTGCCAGCAGTAGTGGCCAGTAACTAGAACACTACATCAAGACAGGACTTTTGGGTTCCCTCACTATCATCAAGATAGTTTTTATCAGCTTTCTTGGAGACCAACAGGGATGTCTCACTATCTTGAACCTTATCTGCATTACTTCCTTTACCATTGGATAATGCGGTACTATTCTCTAATATTTTGTCCGCATTCTAAAAGAGAAACAAGAAGACAAATCACATGTTTACCATGTTGTATATGAAACTCATTTTGATAAATGAGTTCAATAGTAAAGTGGACAGGATAACAACATGAAACAAACATATATCTATGTACCGTGGTCACTTTATGGTCTATATCATTCTAGTTTTTGTTGCCAAATCAAGATAGAGACATAGTTCAAATAATATTTGTTCAAGACAAAGCAGAATAGACAGAATATAAGTGTGGGTAACTATAGAGCAATGTCAACACTTGTAATGTGCATGACATGAGAACATAACTGTTTATTCAATTGAAACTGAAATCAACATAGAGCAGGTTACAACAGCAAACCAGTTAAAGAAATAGGTTTAAAACATACCTGTTGCACCATTGGAGTTTCAATTCCATCCTTCAAATTTGAAAATAGTTGGTATGAGTAAATACAGTAATGCAAGAGCAAAGGAGTATGAACCATAGCTATAGAACCCGACCTGAGAACAAATCTTCTTCTCCTTTAAGTGTTGAGTTGGGATTCAGAGTGGTGGTCCTCGTGCTTTGGGCACTGCAGTTCCCTTACTAACTGCTCATGTTTGGGTGCTCTGTGGTGGAGACGGTGCTGTGTTAGCTGGTTCTCTGTCCAACTGGGTAGGGGTACAATATGCGAGAGTCTGGGTTATGTGTGGTGGATCTGGTCCTTGGGCAAGTACAACCATGGTTCTATCTACATCAACTGGTAGCACTATCTTTGCTGAAGACCGTGTTGTTACTCCCTTAGATACTGCCATCACGCTCTCCAATTCAAATGGCTGATAAACAAGAAAAGTAATTGGAAGTATAGACATTGTATGATAGACATGTGCAATGGATAGTGGGGAATAAAAGAGGGAAATAAATAATTCATATTTATGTTGTCTAACCAAACAGGATAGCATGACACAATTTCACATATATGATGGCTAACTAAACAGGTTAGCATGACACAATTTCACATTATGATGGCTAACTAAAAAAGTTGGAAAGACATAGTTCAAAATATGAGACTATGTAAACAGGATGACATGACATAACTATATAATGTGTTTATTAAATAGGTTGGCATGCCATAATTCACATGCATTCACGGATAGAATGCCATAATTCAAAATATGATGACTGTAAACACTAAGCAGGATGAGATGATATAACTATATGATATCTTTATTAAATGGGTTGCCATGCCATAATTCAGATAGAAGATGTGTATGTACTATGTAAACGTGATGGCATGATATAATTAAAATATATGATTTATATAGTAAGCAAGTAAGCAGATGGCAATCCATATATGATGTAAAAACTAAGAAATGCAAGACAACATGCCTGACATGGGTAATATAACCCTGCCAAGTTTGAGCATAGACCTCAAGGGGGAAATAGGACTGGTCATCAGTCTCTGAATCCTCCTTTGAGGAGCTCTCTATAACCAGCAAGATGTCTGCTTCAGCAGGTAGCATTGCCTGCTCTGAACACCTTGTTTTCACTCCAGATACTTCCATCACCGCTTCAAATGGCTGATGCACAGGAAGCGTAGTTGAATATACAAACATTGTCGACAAATGGAACACATAATACAAAAAAATGATAGCATGATATAATTCACATACATGATGATTGGCTAAACAACATGGCATTGCATAATTCACATATATAATGCCTCTACAACAAGATAGCATTGTATAATTCACATATATAATGTCTTGCAACAAGATGGCAATGCATAATTCACATATATGGTAATTAGACACTGAACATGTGGCATTCACATAAAGCATGTCTAAACTAATCAAATGACATAGCAACGCGAGACACCATACGCACGATATGAGCAACATAACCCTGCCAAGTTAG
>NC_057798.1:642684371-642685452 GCF_018294505.1 Triticum aestivum | reverse complement strand
GGGGGGGGGGGAATAGGACTGGTCATCTGTCTCTGAATCCTCCTCTGAGGAGCTATCCGTAAGCAGCGAGATATGCGCTTCGTCTGATAGCATAGTCTGCTCTGAAGACCTTGTTTTCACTCCAGAATTTGCCATCACCGTGTCAAATGGCTGATGCACACGAAGAGCAGTTGAATGTACTAACATTGTTGACAAATGTAATATGTAACAAAAAAAAGGATGGCCTGATATAATTTACATATAATATGACTGGCTAAGCAGGATGGCATTGCAAAATTCACATATATGATGCCTGGCTAAACAAGATGGCATTGCATAATTCACATAAACGATGAATAAACTAAACAAATGGCATTCGCACAAAGGATGTCTAAACTAAGCAGATGACATATTTGATGTATAAAGTAAGCAATGCAAGACACCATATGCATGATATAACCAACATCAGCATGCCAAGTTAGAGCAAAGACCTCAGGGGGTAAATAGGAGTTGTCTTCTCCTTCTGAATCCCCCTCAGAACAGATATCTTCCTCTCGATTACAATCCGAAATGCGTGGAGGGGGGGCTGCCTTTGCGCCTACCATGGAGCGATGTCTGCATGAAATTTTATTGCCACGCAAGGCTCATCTCTTTTGCTCTACATGTTTAGTTCCATTGTTTACAATAACTGTCATGCATAGGAATAAAACATAGTGAGATTATGTAAGGAGTGCATGCAGAAATCCAGAGTGATGGTAGCAACCTGTGGATAGACCCAAAACCAATAATAGCAGGCAGATAATGGCTTCAGTTAAAAAATACAGATAATGGCTTCTTTACTGTTTGTTTCCCACCCAACATGAAACTCATAGTAGACACCGGAGATTAACCAGATAGTAGATAGATACTATTGATAGCGGCCCCGATATGTACCCCACAACCATTTAAAAACTCAAGTTTGACCATTAGTTTGGAGCTGACTCAGAGTCTAATCAGTGAACAGGACGATAAAGTAGCATGTAATATTAAGCGATGCATAACGTAAGCAGACACGAAAGAGTGCGACCTCTCTTGCGGACCCGTGTAGTCCTCGAGGTCATCT
>NC_057798.1:642679080-642684361 GCF_018294505.1 Triticum aestivum | reverse complement strand
CTCTGAAGACCTTGTTTTCACTCCAGAATTTGCCATCACCGTGTCAAATGGCTGATGCACACGAAGAGCAGTTGAATGTACTAACATTGTTGACAAATGTAATATGTAACGACAAAAAAGGATGGCCTGATATAATTTACATATAAGATGACTGGCTAAGCAGGATGGCATTGCAAAATTCACATATATGATGCCTAGCTAAACAAGATGGCGTTGCATAATTCACATAAACGATGAATAAAGTAAACAGATGACATTTGCACCAAGGATGTCTAAACTAAGCAGATGACATATTTGAAGTATAAAGTAAGCAATGCAAGACACCATATGCATGATATAACCAACATCAGCATGCCAAGTTAGAGCGAAGACCTCAGGGGGTAAATAGGAGTTGTCTTCTCCTTCTGAATCCCCCTCAGAACAGATATCTTCCTCTCGATTACAATCCGAAATGTGTGGAGGGGGGCTGCCTTTGCGCCTACCATGGAGTGACGTGTGCATGAAATTTTATTGCCACGCAAGGCTCGTCTCTTTTGCTCTATATGTTCAGTTCCATTGTTTACAATAACTGTCATGCATAGGAATAAAACATAGTGAGATTATGTAAGGAGTGCATGCAGAAATCCAGAGTGATGGTAGCAACCTGTGGATATACCCAAAACCAATAATAGCAGGCAGATAATGGCTTCAGTTAAAAAATACATATAATGGCTTATTTATTGTTTGTTTCCCACCCAACATGAAACTCATAGTAGACACCGGAGATTAACCAGATAGTAGTTAGATACTATTGATAGCGGCCCCGATATGTACCCCACAACCATTTAAAAACTCAAGTTTGACCATTAGTTTGGAGCTGACTCAGAGTCTAATCGGTGAGAAGGACGATAAAGTAGCATGTAATATTAAGCGATGCATAACGTAAGCAGACACGAAAGAGTGCGACCTCTCTTGCGGACCCGTGTAGTCCTCGAGTTCATCTGCTCGGTTGATGATGGTAATGGAGTTTTCATGGCTGCTAGCGGCGGGAAAGAAGATCTGAGGCGGCGAAAGACGGTCTGGAGGCCGGATCCTTGCTGTGTTGGACCCTTCTATCGTTGGAGCAGCGGAGCTGGGGTGGACGACGGCGCATCAGGAGCGGGACAAACCACGCAAGGTTTTCTTTGACAACTATCTGTAAGAGAAGTAATTCTGTAAGGGCTCGTTTGAATTGGAGGATTCCAACAATGCAGGAATAGGAAATAGACAGGAATAGGATAGGAATGCACGTGCAAAACAGAGAATTTAAAAACACAGGATTTCTGCCAATCTGGGTGTTTGATTCACAACAATTGGAAGATCACAGGATGCAAAGAAGCATGGTGAGATTAAGTCAAACCACAAGAAAATGTACGGTTATAATGCTATCATGCTACTATCTTTTAGTCTTGTGCTTCATGAATAGGAATTTGAAAAGGAGGACAAGTGAAAATTAAAATTCCTACGTTTGTTCTTTCAAGGAGACACTAAAGGAACAAATCCGTGTGATCAGTGGACAATATATATAACATGTAGAGTAAAAAAGAGATGCAACAAGTGTACAACCTCTTTGGCGAAGCCATGTCGATCTCAGCGTGATTGGGTTCGCCGGTGAGGATGCTCTAGCTGACTTTGCTGTCGGAGGAGGGGAAGAAGATCTTAGGCGTCTGGAGATGGAGCCCAAGGTACTGCTCCGCTGTGATAGAGGGTTTCGTCGTTGGAGCAGCTCCGGTGAGTTATACGACGCCGAGGCTGAAGCAGGACAAGAGAGACAATGAACAACGTTAACCTGAGTGGAATTCTAATAGCATTTCCAATACATGACGTAAAATACATAACCACAAAGTGCTAGATGTAAAATACATCAGCCGCTCATCTTTGAACTTAACTGTCAAAACTGAACTTCATTGTCGAAACTGAACCTAACTATTGAAACTGAATTTTGCTGTCGTAACTAAATTTTGCTGTCAAAACTGAATGCACTAGCAAGGTGAGGCTACACGTCGGTCGACCGACTTTTTCATCTCTAGTTAGTCGATTCTGCAGCCATTGGATACTAAATCAAGGGCCTGCGGTTCATCTTCAACCTCCACCCCCCTGAGCCGCCAACCACCACCGGCCAAACAGCAGCCCCGCTGCCGCCCGTGGCCGGCGGTGCCCCGCCTTGCCCGCCCCAAAAACACTCCCCACAGCCGGTCCATCGCCACCCCGGCCATCCCTCTAGGCCCCCCTGTACCGAGCTTTTTCTCCGGTGATCCACACGCCACCGCCCCGCCAATGCCCCGCCATCGCCGGCGACCACCGCCCCCAACCTGAACCCTAAGATAGATAGTGGGGTACCTCTCCGGCGAGCCCCCCTCCCCGCTGTGGCTAGTTCTTCCTTCACCCCGGCAAGCCCACCCCTTGAAAATCGAATGACCCAAAAGTCGATTTAGTCGACTGAAGTGTAGCCAAATCGGAGCAGCATCGCAAGAAAGAGCAAGAGCGAGAGCAGCAGCGCGAGCAAGAGCAATAACAAGAGCAGACCAGGTAGGGGACCGAGAGCAAGAGCAGAGCAGCAGTGCGAGCGAGAGCTAAAGCAGCAGCAGCTCCTACTGATGTGGACGTCGCCGCCGAGGGAGCGACATCATGGAGGAAGTGGCCGGCGACGCCGCCGTGGATGGAGCCAGGCCGTGTCGGCTCGGGACCGAGCGCCGGCAGCACCATGAGATCGGATCAAGAAGAAAATGCGGCGATTAGTGTACAGCCTCTTTGGTGGCGCCAATTAGGCCGCAGCTTCATCCGAGGAAACGGTGATGATGATGCTCTTCCGGTAGGGCAGGTGAAGACGGCGGTGTGGGAATGGAGGTGGCACGAAAGACGAGGGGAATGTCGGGGCAGCTCCTTGGAAGTGGAGGACGGGGTGGCTGAACCGGCGGGACGATGAGATCGACGACGGATCCTCATCCGGTACGGTGGATGAGGGACGTCGAGGTGTTGCTGTGGATGACGTTGTTGGGGAAGAGGCTCCGGCTGGGTGGAGGACGGAGCAGGGTGTGGGGTTTCATCGCGGGTTTTCGCTGCCTCGGTGTACGAATGGGTGGGCGGATGGGATGGCAGTGGGGAACCATGGCTTAGAGACGTGCTTGTCCGAAATGTGGGGTAACTTACGAAAGTACCCCCCTCCGATTTGAGGCGGTTCTTTCGGTTCAGGGGTGCCACGGGCATTTCGCGTTTCGGGATTTCACATGAGGTGGGAGTTTTCTTGCGCGTTGTAATTTCGGAATATCAAGGCACGGGTTGAGATGGAGGGAGTTGTCGGAGCACAACGAGACAAAGATATATCTTAAATATTTCGGGCTAACAAGGCGCGGGTTGAAATTTCCGGACAAGCCTAACGTGTACTGTACCAAATCAATGCGCACTACAAATGTCATTCAAAACTTTGAATTCATGTTATGTTCAATTAAAATATTTCCCTACGTGTATAATGCATCCAACCTACTACTCAAATGAACGTTTTAGTGCATTCCAAACGTATATACTACCGCTTCAATATGAACTAAATTTGAATAAGATCTACAGTAATGATTGTTGTGAGGTCAAAGCATTTGAATTCGTTTCTCTGTTTTAATAAGATCTACAATCATCATTATTGTCAAGTTAAACCATCGTTTGTGTATTATCTTCACAGCACACCACATGATTAGTATTGAGTTACATATGAACTATGTGTACTATATGAAGTCAAACTAGATTTTTTGAATACACTTTATTTTGATTTCAAATCACATTACATTTCTAGCTCTAGCTAGATCTTCATAATCTAAACCATGTCTCATATGTATAATTTGTTTATCATATTATGTATGGTGCCCCGCCCCCCTATGCCTACAAGTATTTAGATGTGAGTTGCAAACACCACACATTACCACAAATTCAAATAAAATGTGAGAATGTTCGATATATAGTATTGTTTAGATTGCTCGATATTTAGTTGTAAGCTGCAAACGCCACACATTATCACAAATTCAAATAAATTGTGAGATTGTTTTATGTATAGTATGGTTTAGATTGTTCGGCATTTAGCTGTGAGTTGCAAACGCCATGCATTATCACATTATGGTATAGCATGTGCACAACACGTGTATCACTGCTATATTCATGCATGTAATGTTTAAAACACTATGATCTACTATTCAAATATATGATTCCGCTTTCATATCAAATTATGATCTTTGTTAGTCTCTTACACCCACACAATACTCTAACCTTTGTAGCTACCACTAACTTTCTCTCGTGCATGCACATGCCCTCCTCGCTCTCCCCCTCCCTCGGCATTCTATCCACCGGGCACATTCATTTTTTTCTTTAGGTCGTTCTCCCAGAGTCTCCACAACTCCTTTTCGACACACACTGATCGATAAACCTCTCCAGCGATGCCTGCCTACAACATACACACACACCTTCAATCTCCTCCTTTATGTATCCTTACCTCGTGTCTCTCATACGGTCAGACACACGTGTAAACTCTCGCCCCTCTTTTCATCGATCTCACAACCGCACACTCCTCCCCCTATCTAGCTAGTAGTTGGGCCTCTCACACCACCTCCTAGCTCCATTCTCTCTGTCTATCCGTCTCGCTCGGCCTTATTTGCCTCTAACAAATGGACGTACAACGACCGATCTCTCGCTATACATATAGCTAGCTAGGTCCTTATAACTCATTTTTTACCCACAGGTCGATCGATCTACCTCATTAGTTGTGTCTCTCCCTTCCTCCGACAAACAACAATTGATCTACTGATCTAGTTAGGTTTGCTTACCAAACACATGGTTCCCCTTCATCATCCATGGATGTGCCCCAACAGCTCTATCACGCACAGGCACACTCAGAAACACATCCCCACACTTATTGATAACATTGCAGTTCCACCCTCAGTTTGTCTAGTAGGCCTCTCCCAACATCTCCGAGAAGCAACTCCATCACCCATCTAGCACTCTACCCCTCTCCCTCCCTCTCTCTCTCTCCTCTCTCTCTGTCCCATCATATTTCCCGTCCTTCAGTTATGTATGGATGTCGACCGATCTCCCTCAAGACATAGCTGGGTCTCTCCTTCTCAACACATATACGAGTCGTTCTACCTCTATAGTTAAGCCTCCGCTTACCCCTCCCCCCACCCCCTCCCCCCCACACACACTGATACATCGAGCGCTCTAGTCATGTCTCCCTGCCACACACAAACTTGACATGTGCCCTCTAACGTTCTGGTAGGCCAGTCGT
>NC_057798.1:642576331-642678760 GCF_018294505.1 Triticum aestivum | reverse complement strand
AAAAAACACTCACGAACGCGGTTTGTATCACTCACACACACCCACGTAGGTGGGGGACATGCACGAAGAGAAGAGGTGCATGCACGGTGCATGTACTCCCATCTCTTTCCCAACCACACCCGCGCGAGTACACGGTGGAGCTCATTTCTGTAGGAAAAAGGCAGCCCACATGGTAATTTGGCACGTGCACTAGTTGTCCACTTGGTGGAGGGAGGATCGTCTACCACGGGTGGACAAACAAGTTGTGACTTGACGCGTTATGTTAAATTAAAAAAAGAGGCAAACCATGTGGGGCCTACCTTAGAGGCAAGGCTCTATACACTGGAGTACTTTTGATGTGTCCCGTCAACTCGTAGAACGAGGAGAAGCTTGCTTAGTACGCCGTCTCCCCCGCCCACGGGCATGGTGGCTCGCAGGATGAGGTGAAGCTTGCTCCGCCTTACGCCCGCTCCCTCGCCCATGTGCGCGGTGGCTCGCAGGACGAGGAGAAAAATTTACTACTTCCTCCGTTTACTCCTCGTCCCTACTACCTTGGTTATAGAGATTATATCATATTGTTTGGAATATATATGTCCTTTAGTAGATTTCATATGAACTACTAGTACATACTCCAAACACTGATGTATATAGACGTATTTTAGAGTGTAGATTTACTCATTTTTCTCCGTATGTACTACTACCTCTGTCCGGGTTTATTGGTCCCCATTGTATTTCGTGCCAAATTTTGACCATCGATTAAACTAAGAAAATGTTCACGCATGTCACCAAACATTATATTTTTGAAAACTATGTTCAAATACGAATCCAATGAGATAATTTTTCTTGACATGCATTAACATTTTGTTAGTTAAATCTTTAGTCAAAATTTGGCACAAACTATAAAAGGGACCTATAAACTAGGACGGAGGTAGTAGCACTCTCCCTCGCCCCTCGACCCTCGCCCACGTGGTGGATGTGCAGCAATTCATTCGGTCTCATATAGCCAGAAAGATATATACTATAGTACCATTATTGCTCGACTTCCCGAAGAGGCGAAGAGCCAATCGCAAGGTTAATATTTTGGAGATGCCAAGCGCAAGGTTATAGGAGAACAATTAGTAGGTGCCGCGTCATTTATAAATAATGTTTTTTTCTTCAGTGGCATGTACACAATATGATCGGTTCATATGGAGAGAAAAGGAAACCGGTCCACTATATACATAGTCAGGACGGGCCAGCCTACACGGTTGCTTGCTGGGGTTGCTCTCTTCACACTCTCTCGCACAAAACGACTGTGGCCAAATCTATAACATCCCGGCGGATCACGTCTGTTTGGGGAAGGGGTAGATGCTTAGTGTAGATGCGGTGGCCATCACCGACGGCGAAAACCCACTGTCGGCACGTCCCGATTAGGGGTCCCCGCCGTTCTCTCTCACAAAGCCGGTGAGGTTGCCTTCGTCCCTTGCTCACTGCCGCGACGTGGGCAGTTGCCGCCTCCCGCTGCCCTCCTCAAGGTTGAGCTATGTCCCTCAGGTACAACTCCCTTTATAGCCGGCTTGCACCACTGCTCCAGCTGCCCACATAACTCCCTGTGGATATTTCTCTACTTCTTTGCCCCGCACATACTTGATACCTCTCCTGGCTTCTACTTACTGTATTTGTGATGAGTTTATGTCTCATCAAATAGTCCCAGTAATCTTATTCTAATCATGCTTCTTCAATTTCTTTTCCACAGGGATGCTCATCTCGATTTTGGTGAAACTGCACAAAATGATCTGATGGTCAAAAGGTTGCAAACTTCATTCATTAGGAAGCTCAAACGTTGACAGCAAATTGAAGCTAAAAGTGCAACTATCCCTAGGTGGTTTTGGTAATTCCTAACAACATATAGCTCATTGAGCTAATACTATTCCAAGACAAATATTTCAGGAAAGCTCAATGAGTGGCATGGCATGGATGAGAAAAGTGGATCCCTCAAAATGCTAAGGATAAAAGGATTGGCTCAAGCTTCAAGCTCAAGACTCTACATTTTATTTTTAGTGATCCAAGATCACATTGAGTCTATAGAAAAAGCCAATACTATCAAGGAGGGATGAGGTGTTCCTTAATGAGTTTCTTGCTTCATAGTGCTTAGTGATATGCTCCAAAACCCTCAACTACTTTCCCACATCCACATATGACCTAAACCTAAAGTCCAACTCGGCCCCACCGATTCTTTCTATCCGGCACCACCGAGTTCAGATGTCATACCCACTGCCACGACGAACCCTAGGCCAATCGGTCTCATCGATAGGGATCTCGGTCTCACCGAGATGGGTTTGTAATCTCTCTATTTCCCTTCGTAACGTTTTGGTCTCACCGATATTATCGATCGGTCCCACCGAGATTGCAATGTAAACTCTTTGTTTCCTTTTCATAACATTTCGTTCTCACTGAAAGAGCGAACCGGTCCCACCGAGTTTACATGACCAACTCTCTGGTTAGCTTATTACCAAAATCGGTCTGACCGAGTTTGTGTAATCGGTCTCACCGATATTACGTTATGCCCTAACCCTAACCATATCGGTCCTACCGAGTTGCATGTCGGTCCCACCAAAAACCCTAACGGTCACTTGGTTTACTAAATCGGTCTGACCGAGTTTTCTGATTCGGTCCCACCGAGATTGGTAAATTGTGTGTAACGGTTAGATTTTGTGTGGAGGCTATATATACCCCTCCACCTCCTCTTCATTCGTGGAGAGAGCCACCAGAACAAACCTACACTTCCAACTTACCAATTCTAAGAGAGAACCACCTACTCATGTGTTGAGACCAAGATACTCCATTCCTACCATATGAATCTTGATCTCTAGCCTTCCCCAAGTTGCTTTCCACTCAAATCTTCTTTCCACCAAATCCAAATCCTGTGAGAGAGAGTTGAGTATTGGGGAGACTATCATTTGAAGCACAAGAGCAAGGAGTTCATCATCAACGCACCATTTGTTAATTCTTGGAGAGTGGTGTCTCCTAGATTGGCTAGGTGTCACTTGGGAGCCTCCGACAAGATTGTGGAGTTGAACCAAGGAGTTTGTAAGGACAAGGAGATCGCCTACTTTGTGAAGATCTACCGCTAGTGAGGCAAGTCCTTCGTGGGCGACGGCCATGGTGGGATAGACAAGGTTGCTTCTTCGTGGACCCTTCTTGGGTGGAGCCCTCCATGGACTCGCGCAGCCGTAACCCTTCGTGGGTTGAAGTCTCCATCAACGTGGATGTATGATAGCACCACCTATCGGAACCATGGCTCAAAGATCACCGTGTCTCCAAATTGCGTTTGAAATCTCCAAACCCTTCCCTTTACATTCTTTCAAGTTGCATGCTTTATTTTCCGCTGCTCATATACTCTTTGCATGCTTGCTTGAATTGTTTTAAGATTGCTTGACTTGTACTAAGTTTGCTAAAATCTACCAAAGACTAAAATTGGGAAAAGGTTAAGTTTTTATTTGGTCAAGTAGTCTAATCACCCCCTCTAGACATACTTCAAGATCCTACAAGTGGTGTCAGAGCTTTGGTCTCCATTTGCTTTGATTTCCATAGTTTTTGGTGGTTATAGCCTTGGTTTCACAACCTAGGAGAGTATGGCGTCTAGCGAGGGAAACTACCACCGCAGAGGTCCTTACTTTGATGGTACTAATTTTGCTAGTTGGAAGCATAAGATGAAAATGCATATTCTCGGACATAACCCCGCCGTTTGGGCTATTGTGTGTATTGGCTTGCATGGTGAATACTTTGATGGGAGAGAACCAAACCGTGAAGCTAGCGCCGAAGAGTTGAAGATGCTGCAATACAACGCTCAAGCTCGTGATATCCTCTTCAATGGATTGTGCCCCGAAGAATTCAACAAAATCAGGCGTCTTGAGAATGCAAAGGAAATTTGGGACACTTTGATCGATATGCATGAAGGTACCGACTCCGTCAAAGAATCCAAGTTGGATGTGCTTCAAAGTCAACTTGACAAGTTCAAAATGAAGGATGGTGAAGGTGTCGCTGAAATGTACTCTAGGCTTGCACTCATTACAAATGAGATTGCCGGCTTAGGAAGTGAAGAGATGACCGACAAATTCATCATCAAGAAGATCCTAAGAGCATTGTATGGAAAATATGATACCGTGTGCACATTGATCCAAATGATGCCCAATTACAAGAATCTCAAGCCAACGGAGGTCATTGCAAGAATTGTTGCTCATGAGATGTCACTCAAGGATAAGGAGGTGCTCCACAACAAGTCAGGTGGTTCTTACAAAGCCTCATGTGAAGCCCCCACATCATCAAGTGAGAAACAAACCTTCAATGAAGAATTGAGCCTAATCGTGAAGAACTTCAACAAATTCTACAAGAGTAGAAGCAAGGAAAGAAGTTCCAAGTCAAGGTCCTACAATGACAAAAGATCTTCTAGTCGAGAGCATAATTGCTACAATTGTGGAAGACCCGGACACTATTCCAATGAGTGTACGGCTCCCTACAAAAGAAGAGAAGATTCACCTAAAAGGAGAAGTGGAAGAGAAGGATCACCGCCAAGAGAGAGAAGGAGTAGAGATGATCGTTATGAAAGAAGAACATCCCGGAAAAGCAAGGATTCAGAAAGGAAGGACAAGTCATCAAGGAGCTATACAAAACAAAGACATCAAGCTCATTTTGGTGAATGGGTATCCGGTTCCGACTCGGAACATCACTCCGAGAGAAGCTATCACTCCGACTCCGAACATACTCAAGATGAAGGTGTTGCCGGTCTAGCTCTTGTGTCAACCATCTCCTACGACGTATTTGATTCACCAAATGAAGGACTTGGAAGATGCTTCATGGCTAAAGGCCCAAAGGTAACACATCCCGAGTATGTTGATTTCAATAGTGATGAAGATGACTTGCTAGGTGATGATGATTTACTTGTTGACAACTCTAGTGATGAATACTATGATGAAACGTCAATTAATCATGCTAATCAAGATAAAATGACGATGATAAGGAGAAGATTGAGCTTCTAACTAAAGAACTAAACACAATAAAGTTAGCTCATGAAACTATCTTAGGGGATCATCGAGAACTTTTAAGGACTCATGAGAAGTTACGCTTTGAAAAGCTCACCCTTGAGCAAGAGCATGAGTTCTTATAGGCAATCAATGATGATCTTCGCAAGAAAAGTTCTTCTTACATTGCCAAGTGTTTACTCTTATCTACTTACATGCCTCAAGTCAAGTCTAGTAACAAAAACAAGAAGGATTCTTCCTCTAGTAGTAACAATCATCATTCTAAATTCAATATTGTTGCTTCTAGTAGTTCTCTTGATTCCACTAACAATTCTCTTAGCCAAGTTACAATTGAGCAAGAAAATAGCTTATTGAAGGGAATTATAGAGAAAGGTGCTTACAAGAGCCTTGCCGGGAGTAAGCAATTCGAGGAAATTGTATGCAAGCAAGGAAGGCACCGGAGGAACCAAGGTGTTGGTTTTGAACGAAAGTTCAATGCCAATGGAGTTGAGTGGGAAGAAGATCAATACCCCAAGACGAAGTTTGTTCCTCAACAGGAGAAGTATGATCCTACTTCCTTCAAAGGAACACAAGCTCAAGATGATCTTCCGCCACAAGACCACAGGCAAAAAGGCAAGGATGAGCTTCAAGAGGAAATTGACGCATTTGAAGAAGATCCCAAGGCCTTGGTCAAATGGATTCCCAAGACTACTCCAAGTTCTACCTCTTAAAGTACGACTACAACTCCAAGGATTCCCATCAACATGGTGTGGATTTCTAAGAAGAAGAACTAGAGAGTTGTTGAGGGTGACTCCGCCAACATTCTTCACTAATATCATTTTGGCAAGGACAAGTGCAATCAACTTTCACATCTTGCACTAGTTCAAGGAGTCACAAACCCTCTTGTTGGTAAGGAAAGGGACAATGTAACCTAATGCTTTCATAGACATCATCTTGTGTGTGCATCACTCTATGTCTATGGATATCCTTGTTTGTTCCTTGTGGGACTAACCAGTGTAGGTATTGAAAGTGCAACTCACTCCAAAGGATTGCTCCAAATGATCTACATCAACATTGAGCATCCACATCTTCAACACCTACATGAAGCCATCATCGACACAACCCAAGGTTAGTTTATCCCTCTATAAGAGGGATCTCACATCTAGGGGGAGCTTTACTCTAAGAATTGAGCTAAAGCAATTCTAATGGTGTGAACCAATCAATGCATTATGTAAAAGTGGTAACCCCACTTGAGCTTAAACGATGAGTATGACCTATGATCAAATGTTCTCATTTGACTCCTAGGTCAATATACTCATATATAGATGACCTAGTCATCGCCAATTGCTTGATAGATGCTAGAATTGGTTGTGCATGCTTTGCCACATATTTCATTTGTAATTTTATTGTGTGAGCATGTTGGTTGCATATTTTTCTCATTCAAGGACATCTACTTGTAGTTTTGCTTGTTTGGCTTCCTTTTCTTTTGGCCAAGTGGATGGAGAATAATGCCTAAGAACCTTCACTAGCTATCCATGCTTTTCTTGTCTCAAACTCTATTCATGCTACATCACAAAATTTTATCAAGTCAGATTCGAACAACTCTGTGTGAGGAGCACTCGGAGTCCCCGATTCGTCATAGACTTAAACTTCCAAAACTTCTTTGTGATTTTTGGTCTGACCGATTCTTCCATTTCTGTCATACCGAGATCACTAAGTTGATCTAGGTTTTCAATCTCGGTGCAACTGATTTGAACATTTCGGTCTCACCGAGTTGCAGTAACTGCTTGCAGTAATGCATCTCGGTGCCACCGAGTTGTTCCTCTTGGTCACACCGACAGGGTCGGGCTATATATACCCGAGGGCAAAAAAATTTGGAAATTTCTTCGAACAGTTTTCGCCCGTGCTCAGCCCACTCTGCCTCCAGGGTCTCCGGATCGTTCTCCTCATCGCCAGCCGCCTCCCGCCGCTGGTCTCCGCCGCTGTCAACGGGAATCTCCACCGCCGTTGTCGCCGTAGTGAGTCCATCGCCGAGCTAGGGTATGGACTTGATCACTGTGCTATCCCCATCAGATTCTTAGCACATTGTGTTCGCCATGAATCTTGCCATGATTGAAACTATCTCATCTAGTCAAAACTATTCGTAGATTAGGTTTGGATCAAAAATTTAGGGTTAGGTTTCCGCCGAAACCATATCGGACCCACCGAGTTGTAAAACTCAGTACCACCGATTCGGCTAAGGCCATTGCACTTGTGATTCTCGGTCTGACCGAGAATTGAAAATCGGTGTGACCGAGTTCAGAACTTTGTGAAACCCTAGCAGTCTCGGTGCCACCGAACTATGACTCGATCTGACCGAGTTCACTAGTTTAGGTTCCTAAAGCTGCTTCGGTATCACCGAGTTCACAAATCGGTTGATCCGAAATGCTTTCTGTGGAAAACTAAAACTAAGTTTTTAATTCAATCTTTTCCAAAAACCTCTATATTTTGTGATGCTTATCCTCTCTATCTCATCTACATCTATTCACAGGGTCAGCAGTCTGTGTTTAAAACATGTTTGATCAGAGTGACAGCTAGAACAAGTCAGAGGAACAGGTTCACATGAGTGAGGGCACTAGTCCTTCCAGTTCCTCAGATGATGGCAGCAGGAGCACCCCAAGCAACTTACCCAAAGCTACCACCAGGAACAGGAAGAAGAAAACCTCAGACTTTGAGGATGAAGACTATGTGGCAGAAGAGGATGAAGCCACCTCCAGGAAAGTGCTCAAGAAGGAGTATGGCACTGCTGCAACCACCAAGCCAGGTCTGAATAGGAAAGTCCCTGCCAAGAGGACTCTTATGCTGAAAGTCAGAGCATCAACTCAGGAAACTGAGAGATCAGTACCTAAGGAGCCAGAAGTGGCTGAAAAGAAGAGGAAGGAAAGGGTCAAGAAGACCATGGCCAAGGTAGTTGGGAAGCCTTCCATAATGGAAAAGGAAGAAGAAGAGGATGTTGCTCCAGCTCCCAAAGCTCAGAAGCTCATGGGTGATGCCATCAGGTCAGGGGCTGCTTCATCAAAGCCCAAAGAAGCACCTAAGGCTGCTTCCAAGCCCAAGACTGCACCAAAGAGGAATACCAGGAACATCCCAGCTGCTGAAAAGAACAAGGCCCCAGTGCGTGAAGTTGTTGTAGAAGAAGAAGAAGATGAAGAGCATGTTCTGAGAAAGTTGAAGCCTAAAATTCCAGATCATAACGATGCTCATCCTGTTGCTGAGAACATGAAGCTAAGAAAGGATGCAGGACTAAGACAGTGGAGGTTGACTGATCCTTATGCAGTCAGGAGGAGAACTGTTGTGGACTATAGGTTCCATACAAAGGAATAGCAGGAGTTCTATGAGACTGTGTTGCTGGACAAGAAACCTATAGTCTATGATATGAGATGGGTGGATTGGAAATACATCAAGGATAATGAGGAGCACTACCTAGGAGTGTTTGACGGTTTCAGTTCTTGTGGAGTGGCAGACTTTGTTGGGCAGAAGCTCACAAAGTGGAATTATGAGCTCATAATGCAATTCTACTCCACAACACACTTCTATCCAGATGGCAGAATAATTTGGATGTCTGAAGGTACAAGGTACCAGTCTACTATTGAAGAATGGGCCAGTCTAATCAATGCACCAAAGGAAAAAGAAGATGACTTGGATGTCTATGCCAAGAAGAAGATGGATCACAACACTATGGCACACATGCATAAGGAGATCCCAGATAAAGTTGTTGAAACTCACAAGTTTGGATGTGTACATTTCCTTCTGTCAGGACTGGCAACCATCAACTGGATCCTCAGGCACACACTCTTGCCCAAGTCAGGTGATCATAACATGATTAGAGGCCATGCTATCAATCTGCTACACTTATTTGATGTGCCTCAAAAGTTCAAGGTCGTGAGCCTCATTGTTGAAACTATCAAGAGCACAGCTGCAGACCAAAAGAGAAGTTGTGGGTATGCCCCACAGATCCAGGAGCTGATTAACTCCAAGATGGGCACTGGCACTTACTTGTTGGACAAGGAAGACATGCCTATCTTTCCAGACTTTGAGGACAACCAAGTGGTTATGAATGAAAATGAACCATCTTCACTGCAGGCACAAGCAAAGAAGGAGAAGGCAAGGACTAAGAAGGCTGCCAAGATGCCAACAATTGATGAGGCATCTGAGTTCTTCCTGCAGAGCAAACAAGACTAGCTAGGTTACTTGATAGCATCCACTCTAAGGATTGAGAAAGGGTTGGCCACCCTGACTCAAAACCAGGAGAGCCTGGAAAGGATCATGGAGCAGAAGTTCTATGACTTAGATGTTAAAGTAACTGAGATCTAGTCTGCTGTTGAGCAACTCCAAGATGAAATGCAGGAGAGGAAGGGCAAGACAACCAGTGAGGCATTTCCTAGAGTGCCTAGAGCTCAGAGATCAGCTGTTGTGCCTGTGACAGACACAAGAGCAACATCATATGCACCTGCTACAGCTTCAGTGCCACCAGCTCCAGCATCTACTACACCAGCTCCAACTTCATCAACTGAAGCCTTTGTCCTTGGAGTCATATCTACACCACCACATCAAGACCAAGCCTGAGAAACGACCTAGTACTATGCATTTTCTAGGAACTTTTTGGTAACTTGTTGCCAAAGGGGGAGAAAAATATATAGATCATAGGCTTCGAGAGAGAGAGTTTGCTTTTGTTCTCTCTTGTCTTTGTGGTTGAACTTTATTTGCTTTCGCTTGCTTGAGATACTTTATTGCCTGTGTGATACAATGATGATCATGTCTTTGATCATATGCTACATTAATGCTTGTTGGATGACATTATTCCTTTTTATCTCTATATGATCATTCACTTTTCTTGGTGATGAGTGCATGTATTTTGAATATTATCATTTTTTAGCGCTCCACCAAGATGTATGTGACATGGGAGAGTAACTCATGAACCTAACTCTATGTGCATTTGCAGTCCAAAGCAAATCTTAAACTATGCACAAATTTAGGGGGAGCTCTCACATTTCACATACTTCTCAAAGCGACGATGTTTTTCAATCTTATTATCTTTTGTCGAAGCTTTGATCTATATGTTGTCATCAATTACCAAGAAGGGGGAGATTGAAAGTGCAACTATCCCTAGGTGGTTTTGGTAATTCCTAACAACATATAGCTCATTGAGCTAATACTATTCCAGGACAAATATAGGAAAGCTCAATGAATGGCATGGCATGGATGAGAAAAGTGGATCCCTCAAAATGCTAAGGATAAAAGGATTGGCTCAATCTTCAAGCTCAAGACTCTACATTTTATATTTTAGTGATCCAAGATCACATTGAGTCTATAGGAAAAGCCAATACTATCAAGGAGGGATGATGTGTTGCTTAATGAGTTTCTTGCTTCATAGTGCTTAGTGATATCACTACAAAAAAAAATACACTTCCGTGATGGTACGTGTTTGTCACAGTAGGTCGCGTTTTTTGTCATGCATGTACATCCATGACAAATTTATGACAGAATCAAGATAGTCATACCTGTGGTGCCGTAGAAGTGTTCCATGACATTACCAAAATTATCATCACGGAAGTGTCCACTTCCATGACGATAAATCGCGTGTCACAGAAGTGCTTTCGTCAAGGGTGACCGACATGTGGCATCCACCGTTACGGAACACCGTTAAGCTATCGGGTCAGGTTTTGGATCCAATAACCCGTTAACACCTCCGACCAATGGGGATTTTCCACGTGTAAAATCATCATTGGCTGGAGGAGACACGTGTCAGGTCCGTGCTGGCACACGTGTCACTCATCCAATGGGCGAGACGCGCCTATGATATGTTGACACGTGGACCGGCCCATCAAGTTTAAATGGGCCAGCCCAACTAAAGGCCCACAAGATTTTGCGGACCATAATGAGCTGGCCCAGCTAAAGGCCCACGAGATTTTGCGGACCATAATGGGCTGGCCAAGCTAACGTCCCACAAGATTTTGTGGGCCATAATGGGCCATCCCAGGTAAAGGCCCACAAGATTTTTGTGTGCCATAATGGGCCGGCCCAGGTAAAGGCCCAAAAGATTCTTGCGGATCATAATGGGCCGGCCCGGCTAAAGGCCCATGAGATTTCGCCGACATTAATGGGCCGGCCCAGCTATAGGCCCACAAGAATTTGAGGACCCTAGTAGGCCGGCCCATTAACTGGCTGCCATGTTTTGGGTCAAATGTCGGCCCATATTTGATCTGGTCCATTAATGGCCTGCCACGTTTCGGGCCTAATAGTGGCCCATATAAGATCCGGCCCGTTAAAAGCCTACCACATTCTGGGCCAAATTACAGCCCAGATCAGGTACGGACCTTTAAGAGGCTATGGGCTCAATTATGGCCCATATCAGATTCGGCCCGTCAACTGGACACTATGCTTTTGGGCCCACTTGCTAGAGGCCCACTTAGTAATTCGGCCAAACATTATTTTTGGCCTCTTAAGGACCCGTTTAACATATCGGCCCTATATTAATTTCGGCCTGTTAAATGCCCGTCATATAGTTGGGCCTAACTACGACCCGGTTTGCATCCGGCCTGCTCGCAGCCGATATCTGATTGGGCCAAACAAGGACCGAGACAATTTTGGCCTGTTAAAAGCCCGTCATTTGATTCACACAATCATGGGCCGGGGTTCATTTCGGGCTGCTGCCGGCCCGTTAGCTGTTCAGCACGTTTCAGGCCCAACCTACATCGTGATTGCATGACGGCCCGATTATGTACCATAATTTTACAGTTTGGCCGGTTTACTACAAAGACAGGATATATATACAGTAAAATAACTGCATCATCGTGAATAAGAAAAAACCTAGACTATACAATAAAGAAATTACAGCATATTACATCCACTGGGCATCAAAGTTCTCCACTATGATAATAAAGCACAAGCAGACAGCAGATTACATACACTGGGCATCAAAGATCGCCACTAGTGCAAATAAACACGCCGACAAAATAATATACAAAACCGACAGCACTTCAATAGAGTTCAAGAAAGGTTAGCCCTGCTGGGGAGCTGCAGCGCAAGCAGCTGAGCAAGATGATGATACTGCGCTTGTTCAACACTTAAATCTTCCTCACTCTGAAAGATAAACAAGTAGACAGATGATAGGTTTTGCACATAAAAGTATCAGTGCTGACAATTCATCACATTTCTTACTGACAAATAAAGTGACACAGTTTAAAATTGCATTAACACAATATGGTATTGTTCAGGTCAAGATATGGCAGGAAATGACATTGTGAAGGAGTTGGCAGCTTCACGACACCACTGGATTACAGATCAAGAACTCATAAGTATCAATGGTTAGTGTGCTGTCAATTTATCCCATTTAAGATTGGCAAATAAAGAGACGGTTTAAATAATACTCCCTCCGTCCGGAATTACTTGTCATCAAAATGGATGTGTCTAGAACTAAAATACATCTAGATACATCCATTTCAATGACAAGTATTTTCGGACAGAGGGAGTAGTAGAATGATATGATATTGTTCATAGTTAAGACATTGCAGAATATGACATTGTGCTGTAGTGGGTAGGTTCACCACACCACTGGATTACGGATGAAGAACAGAACCATACATGCAGTGCAAAAAGACCACTTGCTCTGTATAGTTAAATTTAGATGGTATGAATAAGGAACTTGGTTGTACAACTGAAAACTTAAATTGAGAAAGGACAAACTTTTGTTTATGAACTACATACTAAACTTTAAACATGCAATTTGATGCAAACACAAAAAATAAACAGCTGTTGCAGTCATGCCTAACCAAATATATACAACAATGTTTGAAGGCTTGAGATGGACAAACTTACATTATTGGTGAAGACAGGCTCTATAAAGCCTTGTCCATGCTGATGGGGGGGGGGGCAATTCAAGAAGTTTATGACAGAATCTTCTTCATAAGCATTGCCTTTATTCTACATTGTGTTAAGAGTAAATATAGATGTGATAATATACGAAAAAATGGAGAATATTTAAGATAAGATGAAGAGTGATGCTACATAACCAAGTAGCTATAAATGTAAGTGCAGTGATACAGGCAAAAGGTACAGCCAAGAGCAATGCACAGCTAAACTTCTTCAGTACCAACCTTATGGTAAGAGTAAATATAGATCTGATGTGTAGAAAATGGAGGGCAAAGGAAAATAAGTTGCAGAGTGATGGTATATGAACAACTACCGGTCATTGTAAGTACACTGATAAAGGACAACATGTACTTACAAGAACAATGCAGAGCTAAAAAAACATTAGCATTGGATATATTCTACACTAATGTAACCATTCATACAGATCAGATAATTTGGAGCGAACAATTGATAAGCAAGCTATCATGCATACTGCTATCACATAATGAACCAGGTATGTATGCAAGTACAGTGATACAGGACAACACGTACTAACAAGAGCAAAGCAGCGGGCAGCATATTTACGATATCCTGTCGTTCTTTTCAAACTAGAATTCTTCTTCGAGCAGATTTCCTGCAAACAAGATCCGTAAGGCACATGCGGAAAAGTAGAAGTTCAAATTTTCATGTGATTTCATAGACAGTACCTCATCCTGAGAACGAGACCAGTGCATAACAAGGTTTTTCCATTCAATGTCTTCTAAATTTAGCACAGGAGACTTCACCGGAAATTCTTTTATAGATTTGCCACCAAAGTGTGATTTCCTCAGGTAACACCGATACTGCTGCAATGCTTCCTTGAAAAGCACAAGCAAGCTTTGCTCGTCATGACTATCCAGATTGACCCTCGCCTAGTTACAACAATGTAATGTAAATCATTGATGTGTTCAATCAGCAGAAAACAGGAAAATAATAACCATGAATAATAGCACTTACACGTAAGTTGGACAGGAAGATGTGAAAATGGTGTTTGTCTTCACAATAATCTTCCCATGATGGGAATATATGCACATAGTCGCTAACAACATTGAAAGCATTGTCTTTTAAACTAGGAATAAATGGAATGGGGTTCCAATCTGCAGGAATTTGTCGTCTCTGCAGTTGGGATAGGTCTTCGGCTGGTGGACTTGCTGTACTTTTTGCGGGAGTGGGATTTTTCTGTGATACAGCTGGTGCTATGGCAAATGAAATCGGTATACCTTTTGCTGGAGTGCAGGTCTTGTGTGGTGGGGCTAGTGGTGTGGCCAGTGAAGTATGGGTACAGTCTGCTGGAGTCGGTCCTACGTTTTGTGTCACTGGTTGTACAGCCAATATAAGTGGGGTGTTGTCTGATTTCTCCGGCACCACCACGTTTTTCAAGGACTTTGCTGGTGCTCCTTCAGGTTCGGCAATCACCCTCTTCCTTTTTGATGTTTGATGCACACGAACAACATTTGAGTGGAAAAACATGGTATGATGACAGATGGAATATGTATTGATAATGGATGGCATGGCATCTCGACATATATGATGAGTAAACTAAGCAGAAGAAATGCAAGACAACATATGCAAGATGCCCGCAATCAATAAAACATTGCCAAATTAGAACAGGCACCTTGATGGGTGAACATGACAGGCCATCTGCCTTTAACTCCTCGAGGTTAGAATAGTCATTAGGGTCATATTCTGAAGAAGAGTCAACGGGTGGGGAGCGTATGAGTTTCATTGCATCCAGAATGGCACTCAATGCCTTGGTGCCAATTTTGTAAGTCATTGCAGTGTTTAGCTTCAAGAGTGGACTGCTGCTAGTGCGACACAAAGCAGCTACACAGATCATAGTGTAGATATAACGGGAAAACCTTAAGCATCAGAGTAAAATCGGCAAAGTGGAACTTGCTGGAATATATGTGCTAGTATTGCTGGTACGGCTAGAAAGGCTTTGGATACCAGCTCTCTTCAAGTGAAGGTGTGGTACTGTTAATATCAGTATAACTCTCAAAGGCGACATAGCTCCGCGCATTTCCTTGCTATTCTTATAGGATTCAAGTGGGCAGGCCACTACAAATCCTATTCCTATGTTTACAAGATCCTACGAATCAAAGAGACTCAAAGTGTACATCACAACCGACTGTATAGACCTCTACACTGCAAATGTCCCTACTCATCTTCAGTACAAGGAACATACTGTACTACTAGCATACTCCCTCCGTTCCAAAATATAAGTTTTGGTAGAGATTTCCACTATGGATCACATACAGATGTATCAAGATACATTTTAGAGTGTAGATTCACTCATTTTGCTCCATATGTAGTCCATGGTGGAATCTATACAAAGACTTGTATTTAGGAACAGAGAGAGTACATATTAAAGAAGAACGAAAAAGGAACATGGTAAAGAAGAGAAAGAAGATTTTGGATAATAAAATGTTGGTTGCGCAGTGCCCACACATGATGAACCAGAGCGCATTAAGAATGCAACTCCCAGCTATCTCTCGACCATTTCAGGCGGTGGGATGAAGATCTTACGTCTCTAACCCTTCTTCTTCCTCGTCTCTGATTCTTCCCATACAGAACACCGCACGGGCCACCGGCCGGACCACCGGCCCCCACCGCATGTGTTCCTCCACCACCCCCACCCCCCACCCACGTCGAGTTTTCTTCGTTCAGCGAGGCCCCACAACCAACCGAGCCCCTTGGATCGCACCGGCGAACTCCGGCGAGCTCTGAAAAATCGACTGACCCAATTTTGAAATTTAGTCTACTGTGATTTAACTAGTGTGGAATATAAAAGGGGAAAACCATAAGCATTGGGAGTATAGTGTTGAGCGTGCCATGGCAGATCTAAAGTGCAAACCGAACAAAGGCAACTTCGCAACCAAGACAAGAAATCAGAGTAAAGCAGTGGCGATCTATTTTCTTGCTGCGATAAATAAGTTGAGGAGATACGAAAGAGTACTGCCTCTGGTGCGGCGCCGTGTACGCATCTATTGAGAATTTGACGGTGCTGCAGTAGCGATGGCTGTCGGCGGCATGGAAGCAGATCTAGGAGGGTAGACGGTGGCGGAGGGGCGCGGTGGACAAGACGGTCGTAGGAGCGGCGCCGGCAAGGTGGACGATGGCGGGGATGAAGCGAGAGGACGGGATGCAAGGATCCCGGTCCGAAGGCGTGGATGAGAGAGGTCGATCTCTTGTAATGGACGGCGGCATCGGGGTATCAGCTCCGGCATGGTGGAGGAGGACGGCGGTGGATGGGGTGGCGGACAGCGGCGGACGGAGGAAGGTGGGGTGGAGAGGGTGTTTTGGCGCCCACGGAGTACAAATGGGGAAAAGGGAGGTAGAGAGGAAGGGGGGAACCATGTATTTAGGGCGCGCTTGTCTCAAATGCGAGGAAATTTACAAATTTAGCCCCCATTTCAAATTTCTACTACATCACAGCAACATTAGTCGGTTGGGGATAGGATGGTAATCTCGCATACACCGAATATTTGCCAACGAGAGTTTGTTTTTGGCGCCCACCGTGTATGAATAGGAATTGGGGAGGGAGTCGATTTCGGCCGAGGGCACACTATGTTTTGGCGCCCACCGTGTATGAATCCGGGTGAGAGGCGGTTATGTCACGTTTGGGTGAAATTACAAACCTACCCCTATCAAAACCTATAGAAATCCAGCAGATAGGCTTTGCATGGCAGGGATAGGTAGTAGTGATTTCCATCTCGCATATTTTGGTTTCAGGCGGTTACTGCGAATTTCCCCGCTTCATTCAAATTTTGCAACGTGCACGTTTACCGTGCCAACTCAATTCGAATCCCGTTTGTATTCTACTATTTTTTTCGGGCGGGATCCATTTTCAACTGGAATTACATTCTATATACATCATTTTTTTATATATACTTTCAAAAGCACAACAAACAATTCTGCTCCGTTATAAGTATAAGATGATTTACAAATACAACGATCTCGAAATCTTAAGGTTGAATTCGAAAAAAATTAACCAAATTATGTTCTACTAAAATGTATGGATCAGTAATATCTACATATTAAATAACATAGATGTGCGTGAATTCATATGAGTATGCATGTTTGATAGATCAATTTTGGTTCGAGTATGGATTACATGTATCATCATCTCGAATTCAAATATTTGAATCCCTTTTTTGTCACCCTTTCACGCCCATCTCTCTCGCATGCATGCTCCTTTAGGTAGCTATCACTCTCTTTTCTCCAGCTCACCCGCACGCTCACTTCATGTTTCTCCTATCCTCGCAAACATGGTCTCTCGACGTCTCCCTTGAGAAGTGTCACACTCTCCCTATCATTATACATTACACGGTTTTCATTATCTCTCACGTATCTACTGTTCTCTGGTATCACTCGGTACCTAAGCTTTCTTTTTCACCGCCACACACACAGTCTCCACTCGTCTTTCACGTTGTCTTTCTCTCTATGGGATTCTCTCACACACCCTATATGTCTCTATATATGACTCATACCACTAAAATTACTCTCTCTCTCTCTCCTGTAGACACAACATTTGTTGCGGTCTCCTTTTGTCTCCATCCCAGACTGACACCGATCAGACAACCCCGACTACCGTCTCCTCTCTCTCTCTCTCACAGACACACACACACACAACTCCTGCTTCCACCCCCCCCCCCTTCCTGACTACCGTCTCTCTCTCACACACACAAAACTCTTGCTTTTGCACCCCGACTCGTATTTCTCTCACAAACATTTATCGACTAGCTAGCCTCTAGATAGGTTTATACACCCGCACACTCATGCTTCCACCATCGCATACATGTCTCTCTCCCGCTCCTTGTATCTATGTAGCTTTTTCTTCCCTTCTTGAGACACGCCCTCTCGATCGTGCACACACACACTATCGCCTCATTTTAAGCTGATACCTATCGCACACACACTACTTGTGTCTTTGCCACACATGCACTCTGTCCTCCTCCACTCTCCCTCTCTCTCACACACACATGGGCTTTTTGCAACAACTAGCAAGATGCCATGCGTTGCACGGAACATCAAGATGCATTTGTATGAGTAGTTTATCTTGTGGGGGAAAAGGATGAACGAGGGAAGACCTTATTTGCAAATGTGGAGAGGGGTGTGGGTATCTTTTTGCAAAATTGCCATAGTTTCCTTCCTATCCGTCAGATATAGATCGGACGGCCTATATTGCAGGATGGCAGGCACACGATCATCACCGACAATGCTTTTTATAAGAGTAGGGATAAAAAATAGAGTTGGTGATGATGGTGGGCCTGCCATCCTGCAATGTAGGTCGTCCGATTTATATCTGATGGATAGGAAGGAAAATATGGCAATTTACCCACACTCTTCACCACATTTGCAGATAAGGCCTTCCCTCATTCATCCTTTTCTCCCACAAGATCTTGATGTTCCGTGCAATGCACGGGCATCTTGCTAGTAAGAGTAGAAATTAGACATATACCACTTCTCGAATCTTGAAACCAACAACATTCCTCCCTTATCTCATCAAAACCGCCAAAGGAATATATTTTGAGTGAAACATAACATATTTTTAGTGATATACGTATTTCAAAACTAGACTTTTTTTCTATCAAATTGGTGAATATGTATTAATCTACTTTGATCGTGTGGCAACGCATTGGCACATTGCTAGTAGTTATTATAATTTTTTGGACACCAGACAAACGGTGGAGTACATATACGAAGAGAAGAGGCGCACGCACGCAGTCGGCCTCTCGCTGTCTCGCACACATGAGTGTTACGTAAAGGCGATGTTAACAAATAAACCCTAAAACCCTAGGTGCACGATTGCTGCATTCGCGGGTACCGGGTACGTGGTGGAGCACCTTTGTAGGAGTTGATGGTCGGGACCACAGGTGAACGACTTGGAGCGCGGTGGCTCGCCAGTTGCCACAGATCGAGTAGCCACGTTTAAAATATCGTTTTTTAGCGGGGTTAAGAGTTCCGATTTTCAATGGCACGTTATAAGTAGTAAGTAGTTTTTAGAACGATTGGTATGGAGCGAAAATGGAATTCATAGTACTATGTACCTCCTTGGCGTATGGTTGTATGGGTTTATGTTACGAGATGTTGAACCTGGTAGTTCTAGGGAAAATACTATGGTTTAGATTTAGATGCTGGTTTTCAGTAATCGGAAGGGGAAACCCTTCTTTGATTAAAAAAACTACTACCTCCATTCTGGTTTACTAGTCCCCATCGTACTTTGGGTCAAAGTTTGTCCATGAATTTTACTTGTAAAATGTGAATGGAAAACGAGATTTTGTTATACCCAAACAAAAAAGGACTGGAGGGAGTGATTGCTCTGACACGGACGCGACCTCTCATAGCGCAGGCATTGAACCGGCGTGCCGGCCAAGAGGGCCGCACTCGCTGCAGGCCCGGCTGAGCACGCCTCCTCGCCGCATGCAACCAGCTTAAGACTGCCCCGCCTGCCTTCATTGAATCCGCGCGTGTGCCAGCAACACATCCTTCCGCGAGCCGGCAGGCATTTTAGAACAAAAAAATGACTAAAATATAATTAATTTACGCATGGTCTTGACTTGTTGTGCTCGCACTGGTAGCAGGAACTAGTAGAGGTTTTTCTTTATTTATAACTCTCCTCACATTTTTTTTGGCTTTGAAGTGAATCATGGTTGTGGACATTATGTATGAATGTGCAGATATCTGTGAACATGAGTTTGATGTGGAAGTTGAACTTGGAATGTCGGGCTTGCGCGTGAACTATACCATGTCCAATGCTTCGTCTGTTATTGTTTGGAAAGTAATTGCTGTTATTACATGACCCAAAAAAACATTTTGTGCCACATCAGTAGATGCACAGACATCACAACAGGCATGCTGACTGGATAAACATTTGAACCTAGCTATTATGAAGGAAATTTTGTATTGACAACAGTTTTAGATAGCAGGAGACGCCTAGCCTGCTCTGCCTCTGCTAGCTTATTTCTGGCTTCTTCCATCTCTTCTTTGGCTTGGGTGAAGAGAGCATCTGATTGCTCTTTTCGCTTCTTCAGGAACTCAGCTACATTCTCAAGGGCTGCTGCATGCTTTCTTTCAGCCTTTACTAATGCCACGAGGACACGAACAGCTGACGACTCCACCTGGCTTGTGTGTAATCCAGCATCATCTGGGAATTTGCACCTTGTGTCTAATCCAGCATCATTAGGGAACTGGCACCTTGTGTGTAATCCAGCCTCATTTTGGAAACATGATCTCGAGGTTGACCATACTTCCCTCCTCGCAGGAACTGCATCCTGACATGAAGTTACTTCTTTTTTAGATCAATACTCAGAGAAACCTAGATCCATTTAGTAGAAGCCAGATAAACAGAACTCGGAGAAGTGAATTCAAAAGGAAAAGAAATATAAAAACAGACTACAAGGTGAGAACACCCACTTCCTACATCAAGTTAAAAAGAAAGCATTAGGACGATTAAGACTCTTCTTATTACACATCGAAGAACACCACGCTTAAGAGAAACAGAAACTACAACATATACACATCAAAGAACACCAGGCTAAACGAAAGTAATTGAAATGGTGTTACTTACCAAAGCTCGTTTTACAGGTTCGGTGCAGCTCCTCTTTAACTTGCCACGCTCCTTGAAGATGTCCCGAATATCCCGTGTTTGGTCTTCATTGCTCCTCTCATGTTCACACTCGTGGTTTTAAAATCTCAACATGGCAAGAAAAATACTACTAGTAATACTCGCGCATCTTGTGGGCAACATTAAAGCACTCGTCTGCCATGTTAGAGCATCTCCAACAGAATCACAACGTGCGGCGCTTTAAAAAAGCATTTGCAGTGCTGAGATCGAGAAGTAGGTACTAGAGAGTAGAGGATAGTTCTCAACATAGATAGATAAAAAAAGATACCCATACCCCTCTCTAGATTTGCAAATAAGGTCTTCCCTCGTTCATCCTTTTCTCCCACAAGATAAACTACTCATACAAATGCATCTTGATGCGTGCAACGCATGGGCATCTTGCTAGTTCTAAAAACCTTTCCATCATTTGCCACACTGCTGGTTGCAGATGAAAAACCTACCCAAGCACAGCGTGATACAAGAGCGACACACAAATACAAGCTAATATTATGTTGGACAATGGAGGCTATAACCAATTACTTTTACGGGAACAATAGCACCCAGGAAAATTGAAGGGTAGGTATGAACAAAATTGGAACTGCACATGTACTGCTAAGTGATTCAATACACACATTACCAATCGAGGAGGAGAACGATGGTCGCGGCGGCCTCTGTGAGTCATGGTCGGCAACGGGAGTCAGTTCATTGTCCATGACGGTGGTACTTATGCTCTTGGTGTCGGCTTCCGGGAAGCAGATCCGAGACCGTGGAAGACGATGCCGGGGAAGAGGCTCCGTCTATGACGACGACAGTGGACCGGCTCCAGTGCGGCGTACGAGGTCGTCGATGAGGCAGATGCGCTGCGGTGGACGAGTGCACCGATGTAAAGGGGAGGAGCACGAAGGCTGCGGTGCCGTGGAGAAGTCTATTTTGCGGTGGGGATAGAAAATGGGGAGTATTCAGGTGTACTACTCTGGGTGTCGGGGTGGGGCTGGCTGGGTAGGGTGAACCTGAAGTTACAAAAACAGACCCCTACCAAGCGTCGTCCATAGGCCTGTTACGAAGGCTATGATGGTAACTTCCCACTGCTCGAATCAGGGTCGCGGGAGATTTTCCCGCCGACCTCAAAATTTTGTGACACTTGACTCCCCGTGTGGCGTGTTGAGTAATTCGGCTAAGCAACTAGCGAGTAGTAGTAGTAAACTCTGCATATTAGGTTTGACCGAAGTCAAACTTCCTAAAGTTTGACCAAGTTTATATAAAAATATAAACATTTACCATAACAAATATGTATGATGTGGAAGTACATTCAATAATGAATCTAATGGTATTTATTTGTTATTGTATATGTTAATATTTTTTGTTATAAGCTTTTTGAGAGTTTACAAAACTTGACTTTGACCAATGCTAATACGCGGACTAAAATAAAAACGGAGGGAGTACACATTTGGTTTCTTAGTTTGTAGTGAACTAATCATTTATTGAAATTGTGAAATAAATATATTAGGCTATTGACTTCGAATGTAATGGTCTATACAATTCAATAGTTACAATCATTGTCGAATCCCAAGATGTATACAAGGTCTATAGTACTTCACAACATGCTCAAACTCACATAATCCCAGTCAAATGAGAATCTAAATGCATTTCATAGTTATTACTTTGTAGGATGCAACAAAAACAACCAAAACTCTACATCAGCCATTATAGAAGCAACATTTTGACATATCCCATTGTGTGAATGAAACGTGCAGAGAGAGCTTTTGAAGATGGAGCAGATAGGGCGGGAAAGATTGTATGTATGTGGACGAGAGAGTAGGAGACAAACCTAACGAGACAGAGAGAGAGAGAGACAAAGAGAAAGAGAGAGGAAGAAGTTAGGTCTGTGAGAAAGATGGAGACATGTAATATACGTGATTCTTTATACGTGGAAGGAGAAGAGACAACATGTTTGATGAGAGAGCTGGAAAAACATGGACGAGAGGGGGAGGATCTCATGGGTTGAGGGATTGACAATTTTGTGTGGGGGAGAAAGGGATTGGTAATTTTGTGCAAGAGAGAGAGAGGGTGGGGGAGGAGTCAGTCAGCCGTCGTCACATCACCCTGCTTTCAAATGACATCGCATTCTCTAGCGCGGTGTGGTCGCCGTTTCGATCTGCTCGATGCCCTCTTTGAAGATTGAGGTGTAGTGTATGTTGGGGTGCAAAGAAGCACAACCGAGAGTGGTTGTCGTATAACCTTGGATGGGGATGAATTGTGTGCTCGGGGGAGTGTGTGTGTGTGTTGTGTTGTGTGTGTGTGTCAGATATTGAGCGAAAACAAACCTAAGGAGACAAATGGGTATTCACGAAGAAATTGTGTGGGCCTTGAGGTGGGCAGGGGCCGAGTTAGGGTGTCAAAATATGCGCGTTGATGCATATGTTGCATGCGATCGTGCGAGGGACGGACGAATCAAGAGAGATTGTTGTTGGATTACAGATGCTCCTCTCTCTCTATGTCTCTCTGTGTCTCCCTCTGAGGGAGTCCTGGATTAGGGGGTGTCCGGATGGCCGGACTAAGACCTTTGGCCGGACTCCCGGACTATGAAGATACAAGATTGAAGACTTCGTCCCGCGTCCGGATGGGACTTTCCTTGGCGTAGAAGGCAAGCTTGGCGATACGATAAGAAGATCTCCTCCCATTGTAACCGACTCTGTTTAACCCTAGCCCTCTCCGGTATCTATATAAACCAGAGAGTTGTAGTCCGTAGGACGAACAACAATCATACCATAGGCTAGATTCTAAGATTTAGCCACTCCGATCTCGTGGTAGATCTACTCTTGTACTACCCATATCATCAATATTAATCAAGCAGGAGTAGGGTTTTACCTCCATCGAGAGGGCCCGAACCTGGGTAAAAACATCGTGTCCCTTGTCTCCTGTTACCATCCGCCTAGACGCACAGTTCGGGACCCCCTACCCGAGATCCGCCGGTTTAGACACCGACATTGGTGCTTTCATTGAGAGTTCCGCTGTGTCGTCACCATCAGGAAGGATGCCGCACCCGTCTTTAAAGACGGCGTCGTTGCTAAAGGAGCTTTGGCTGTCGGCCAAACTCTCCGGCTAGGCAGGTTTTTGATGACCGCCAGTCCGGCCGCCGCGCCAACGATGACCTCTCGGGCCATCGAAAGCAATCTTCACATCAGCTCGGAGCTCGCCGAGCAGTTAGATCCGATGGAGCTCTTCTCCCTGAACGAACTCTTGGATCGCATCGCGGCCCTGGGAGTCGCTACTGATTACGACCAGATTGGGCTTAAACCTGATCAGAGAGAGATCGACTCTCCCCAGATCACCCACCACGTCGAAGTGGTGGAAGAACAATGTGGCGAGTCTTCGCCCGCCCTAAGGACCAGATGCGTCCGGATTCCCGATCCCTCCAAGCCGGAAACCCGCGGAGGGGAGGATGTCGCCCGAACCCTGAACCTAAAGTCAGGCAGTAGGCCCGATTCATTGAATAATATCCGAGAAAGCAAGATTCCGAATTCGAAAACCGCTCGGCCCCTGAATCTCACATCGGGCAGGGTTCCGGATTTATTTCCACCCGCCCACCCAACTATACGGGATTTATCCCTAATACGGCAAGAGTCCGGAGAAACAGTACACCACTACTGGGCCAGATTCCTCCTGGTTATGAACAGGATAAAGGACTGCTGTGAGGAAGAAGCAATTCCACTCTTCCTTAACAACTGCACGGACATCAGAATCCTCAACGCCATAAGTCGCCGCGAAATTACACGATTCGCCGACTTGACATCCATAGTACGAAAGTACTGTGCGATTGAAAGCGTTCGGACAACCGAAGATAAATTCTGGGACAATCCGACCCCGAATATAACACGAGTCCGAAACAAAAGGGCGCATTATCGCCAGGCATATGAGCCAAACATCAAAAAACAAAAACCCTCTACAGGGTACGGGACCGTATTGGAAGGATGGCTCAATGGACCCTGTAGAATTCATAATTCAGGGAAAGCCACACCAACGCACAGCCTCAGAGCATGTTGGATACTACGGCAGGTAGCCAGAAGCGGCGAGGAGCTTTTAACTCCAGCACCCGAAGAATACCTCCCCAGTACGGTGTCGACAGTCTTCGAGACGTTCACATCAAACAATGCAAGGAAACGAACGCTCCGCAACCTCGCCGAAGTCTACCAAGTAGCAACAATAAACCCATGGAGTGACACGGCTATCACCTTTAACGCCAGTGACGAACCTAAATTCCGGACAGCCCGAGCACCAGCCGCATTGGTCCTCAGTCCGATAGTGGACGGCTTCCGACTTACAAAGGTACTCATGGACGGCGGCAGCGGACTCAACCTCATCTACGAGGAAACCCTGCGAAAAATGGAAATTGACTGGAGCCGCATTGAGCGAAGCAACACAACTTTTAGGGGAATAATCCCAAGCCGGGAAGCGTGCTGTTCAGGAAAAATCACACTGGATGTGGTGTTCGGCACGCCGGACAATTACAGATCCGAGGAGGTCACGTTTCAAGTGGCCCCGTTCAGCAGCGGCTACCACGCTTTGCTAGGGCGAGAAGCATTTACAATTTTCCAAGCCATACCCCATTACGGGTACATGAAGCTCAAAATGCCCGGGCCCAACGGAATCATCACTCTCGCAAGTGATCCGGACATAGCGCTCCGCGCTGAAAACAAGACAGCCGCACTGGCCCTGGAGGCATTATCTGAGGCCCTAGCGGCCGAGGAGTTAACGGCGTTGCGCTCCACGGTGGACAGGGACGACGTGATACTAGACAAGAGATCCAAGTCCACCTCTTTTAAACCGGCGGACGAAATAGTCAAATTCCAAGTCCATCCAACGGACCCTACAAAAACGGCCTCCATCGGGGCACAATTAAAACCCGATGTAGACGCCGCACTCAGAGACTTTCTGCGAGAAAATTGGGACATTTTCGCCTGGCACCCCTCGGATATGCCAGGAATCCCACGCAGGCTGGCCGAGCACAGCCTGAACATCATAAAAGGGTTTAAACCCGTCAAGCAGACCCTACGCGCTTTTCCGAACCTAAGAGACAAGCCATGGGAGAGGAGCTAGCAAAACTGCTGGAAGCCGGGTTCATCAGAGACATAAAACATCCGGACTGGCTAGCAAACCTGGTGATGGTACCAAAGAAGGACAAATCTTGGCGCCTATGTGTCGATTTCAAAGACCTAAACAAGGCCTGTCCAAAGGACCCTTTCCCACTCCCTCGAATCGATCAAATCATCGACGCCACTGCAGGACACGACTCATTGTGTTTCCTCGATGCATACTCTGGCTACCATCAAATCAAGATGGCAGAGTCAGACCAGGCCGCAACGGCATTCATCACCCCGTACGGCCCATTCTGCTTCAACACGATGCCCTTCGGGCTCAAAAACGCCGGCGCAACATATCAGCGCATGATTCAGACATGTCTGGCCAACCAGATCGGCAAAACAGTCGAAGCATACGTAGACGACGTGGTCGTCAAAACAAAACACGTCGATACTCTAGTAGACGACTTGAGGCTCACGTTCGACAATCTCCGAACATATGACATTAAGCTCAACCCGGAAAAATGCGTTTTCGGCGTACCAGCCGGAAAGCTCCTGGGCTTCATCGTATCCGGTAGAGGAATTGAAGCAAACCCAGCCAAGATCCGAGCTCTGTCACAATTAGATACCCCAAAGGACCTCAAACAAATACAAAAACTGACAGGATGCGTGGCGGCTCTAAGCCGCTTTATCTCCCGCTTAGGAGAAAAGGCATTACCCCTCTATCGCCTCCTACGGCGCACCGACCACTTCGAGTGGACGGAGGCCGCCACGGCCGGACTCGAAGAAATAAAAGCCATATTGGCAACAAATCCGGTCCTGGCCGCGCCCAACACGGGCGAACCAATGCTATTATACATCGCGCAACCCATCAAGTTGTCAGCGCGGTGCTCGTCGTCGAACAAGAAGCGGACGGTTCCCCCTCCAAAAACCAGTGTACTACGTGCCCACTGTGCTAACTCCATGCAAGTCATGGTACCCGCATTATCAAAAGATAGCATACGCGGTGTTCATGGCATCCCGGAAGCTGCGACACTACTTTCAAGAGTGCTCCATAACAGTGGCATCCGAAGTACCCCTTAATGACATTATAAACAACCGCGACGCAACGGGCCGGATTGCCAAATGGGCCATCGAGCTCCTCCCGTTCGACATAACCTACAAGCCAAGGCGAGCTATTAAGTCGCAGGTTTTGGCCGACTTCATTGCCGAATGGACTGAAGTCGAACTCCCTAAAGAATACGGTGCATACTCCAACTGGATCATGCACTTCGACGGCTCCAAAATGTTGGCTGGCCTGGGGGCTGGCGTCGTCCTGACGTCCCCAACCGGGGACACAGTCCAATACGTACTTCAGATAATGTACACGGATTCGAACAACGCAGCCGAATACGAGGCCCTTTTACATGGCCTCCGAATGGCAGTCTCCATGGGCATTCAGCGCCTAGAGGTCCGCGGGGATTCAAATCTCGCAATATCCCAAATAAATGGAGACTTCGACGCCAAGGACCCGAAAATGGCAGCTTACCGCAACGCCATCTTAAAGATGTCAGCTCGGTTTGAGGGGCTCGAATTTCATCACATAGCCCGGGAAAATAACCAAGCAGCAGACGTGCTGGCACGCATCGGCGCCAAGCGCGAGGCCGTCCCTCCCAACATCTTCCTAGAAAGGCTGTTCAAGCCATCTGTATCATGGGACGGAGAATCCGGAAACAATAGCCCGGACACAACTACACTGCCCCTCACCGAGCATCCTGACACAATTGGGGGCTACGCCAACGAAACAACGCCGTCAGCCCACGAAATAATGGCAGTCATTGCCCCTTGGACAGAGCCATTCCTAGCCTACCTAACTAGGCAGGAACTTCCCGAGGACCAAAACGAGGCCCGCTGCATAGTGCGGCGATCTAAAGCCTACAAAGTCCACGAGGGAGAGCTTTACAAGAAAAGCACAACCGGAGTCCTTCAAAGGTGTATCTCCGAAGAAGAAGGACGAGACCTTTTGGCTGAAATCCATGCCGGACTCGGCGGGCACCACGCCGCAGCCCGGGCCCTTGTAAGCAAGGCCTTCCGTACCGGATTTTATTGGCCAACGGCCCGGGCAGACGCTCAGGACTTAGTGCAACGATGTGTTGGTTGCCAGTTATTCGCCAACCAAAGCCACATGCCGCCTACCGCCCTACAAACTATACCCATTACCTGGCCTTTCGCGGTCTGGGGGCTTGACATGGTCGGACCCCTTAAAGGAGGAACCCACAAGCAAAAATACCTACTGGTCATGGTGGACAAATTCACCAAATGGATAGAAGCCAAGCCTGTAAAGACGGCCGAATCCGGACCAGTGATAGACTTCCTTTCCGGGGTTGTACACCGTTACGGTGTCCCCCACAGCATCATAACCGACAACGGCACAAACTTCACGGCCGATGAAGTCAAACTTTGGTGCAAAAACATGGGCATCAAGCTCGACTACGCTTCAGTCTATCACCCTCAAACTAACGGTCAAGTCGAACGGGCCAACGGTCTCATTATGAGCGGCATCAAACCCAGACTAGTGCGATCCCTCAAGGAATCTGACACGCACTGGGTAGAGGAGCTTGACTCCGTACTCTGGGGGCTGCGGACCACGCCGAATCGCACTACCGGATTCACACCATTTTTATGGTATACGGCGCAGAGGCAGTACTGCCATGCGACATAATCCATGACTCACCTCGAGTGCGCATGTACGAAGAAAGAGAAGCCGAGCTCGATCGGCAGGACAGCTTGGACGCATTGGAAGAGGAGCGCGACGTGGCAAAGGCTCGTTCCGCATTCTATCAACAGCAGGCTCGAAGATATCAAAGCAGAGAAGTACGGGCCAAAACGTATAACGTTGGCGAACTAGTTCTACGCCTGCCGGACAAGAAAAAGGATAAATTAAAGCCCAAATGGGAGGGCCCCTTCATCATCGACCAAGTACTGACCGGCGGAGCGTACCGTCTGCGAGGCGCATCGGACAACCGACTCGAGCCGAACCCATGGAATGCAGCACGCCTACGAAGGTTCTACGCCTAGCACCGGACTCCGTGTTCGTCTCCTTCCCTCGTCCCTTTGTTTTATTTTTTGTTTTTATTTTTGGCAGTCCGGGATTTTGTTCCTTCTCCCTCCCCCTTTTTTCTCACAAGCCCTTAGGGGCTCGCATGTGCAATATTCGCACGCACCCGACGCGCTACCTGCGCTCACAATACCTGGGGGCTTCTCTACCAAGAAGTTTATATAAAACGGGCCTCACGCCCAAAACATGTGTAATGCTTCCGCATGAACCTTTTATACACCATTATATGCATCGATATGACTTAAGTTTTGGCCAAGCTGGGTTGCCTGGCTCCTGTGCTTACCCCTACGTTCCCGTTCGTTCGGCTAGGTGGTAAAGGGAGCACCTCTGCGATTGTTACTGCCGGGTCAGCCGGATGTGTACCTCAGACTGGGTGAAGCCGAAAGCTAGCGTTCTTAAGGGAATATTCGGTCGGTGAGCTAAAAGATGATCTTTCGTATTTACTTTTTTGCCCCCAGATGCTTTTCTGCTCTTTCTGGCAGTTCGGACATGCACTTTAGGGCATGCCTCCCAGGGAAAGGAACCCCTAACGGAACTATTCTCTCTGGAAGATGTTTCTTACTAACCATGTAATATAACATAACTAGTTGGGCACTTGTCTGCTAAAGCACTTATGACCCCTACGCCTTGTCTCCATGCATGCCCCGGTTCTTACATAACCAAGAGGGTATTCGGACACACTCCGGACTATAGGGTCCAGAGGTCGAAGCGAAAAGGTCCGCAATGACAAACGATCTACAATCCGGCTAGAGGACATTTTTTATGTCATTTTTACATAGTCAATCCGACTCGGCATATTCTTCTTCAATGCCATCTAACAGGCGGTCTAATTTACAGTCCTGTTGGGAATACTTTGCAGCCAGCTCCACCTGGCCATATGCCAAGCTGACCGGGATCTCCTTTCCGTCCGGACCTATAGGGCCGACCTCGGCCATGTGGTTTGGGTCAGCCTTCGTGTACCGAGTCTTCACCATGGCCCAGGCCTCCCTGGCACCTTGACGGCAAGCCGATATCTTCCATAACCGGAAGCGCTGCCGCACTCCCTCCAGCTTCTTGGCAAGCTCCTCAAGGCCTTCGGGCACGGAGAGGGATGGCCACATAGCCTGGATGACGCCTCGCATTGCCTGCCGAACTCGCTCGTGTAGTTGCAACAGCTCGGGAAGAAGGTCTCCCGATGAACCGGGCATTTCCTCCGCCGGACGACCCGTCAGCAGACCTACAGACATAGCTCTGTCAATCGACTTCCTCGCCGAATTCTTTTTTCGAAGATTCGTTCAAGCACTTACTAAAAATGCCGCGTCGAAGTCGCCGATTCTCCTTCACGGCAGAAGACAGCTGAATGCGAACATCTTTCAGTTCCTCGCCTAGCTGGGTATTGGCGTCTTGAAGCTTGTTCTTCTCTTGCCTCACCCTCGTCAGCATGTTCTCGCCAGCCTTTAGTTGGCGTAGGAGTTGTTGCTGGTCCGGATTTGCTCCGGCCTCATCTGCATTATTATAGTCAGGGTTGCACGCCTGCCGCATTTCAAAACGGAGGTACCTTTCGAAGCACATATTACCTGCGGGCGTCCTCTTGACATTCTCTGAAGCGGCCAATGCGGCCTCGAGCTGAGCCTTGCACTCTTCGAGCTCCTGGGACAATTGCGTGTTCTTCTTTGTAAGACACTGCATAGCACATGATCCTTCAAACAGTTATCTTCACTGTTTCAAGTCTCGGGGGCTACTGACATATATAACCTTCAATTCTACTCACCTGTATGTCTTTCACATACTGCTCCGTGGCTCTGGCTAGACCATTTTGAGCAGCACGGAGATACGCATCTCCTGTATTAAAGGCGTCCAACGCCTCTGGGGAAAACACGCGTCACGGAGAACAGTCCGGCGACGCCTGTGGTTTAGGGC
The DNA here is from genome assembly GCF_018294505.1 of Triticum aestivum. Classification (NCBI taxonomy): domain Eukaryota; kingdom Viridiplantae; phylum Streptophyta; class Magnoliopsida; order Poales; family Poaceae; genus Triticum; species Triticum aestivum. The sequence goes on along the minus strand of NC_057798.1, from coordinate 642,648,172 downwards.
ACTCTCCACCTCTGAATTGGTGGCAGATAGCCCGTCGGCGCCCTCTGTCGGAGGAGCGCCCGAGGCGCGTCCCGTGTCCGCCTCCGCTTCCGGACCCGGCCTCGAACCTTGGCCGGCGGACATAGTCCGGCGGGCTCTCTTCTTTCTAAGAAAATCATGAGCATTAGTAAGACTCAAGGGCATAAACCCTAGGCGTTAAATCCGCACACCATACCGTTGCACCGGAATCTCGATCTGGTCCGCACTTCTTTTTGGCCCGCCTGGTTTCAGCGGCCCTTGTTGGCTGCCCACCGTGGGCTCGGCCTTCCGCCTCAAGGATTTACCCTGCGAAACGCTGTTAGTGCACGGCATGCAAGATAAAGCATGACAATACTGAGACTTCAGTGTTAGTTACCTTGGAGGCTGGAAGTAGTCCGGGATAGTCGGCCGTGATGGCCACTAAGGAGTTATCCTTGCTCAATTGATGAAATACTCCATCAACCAACTCCACGCATAAGTCCGGATCTTCTTGGGAGTCCGGATCGAGGGACCGTTCCGGATCCTCGGGTTGTGGAGCAGAGCTATTTATTTCCCTCACAGCCTGGCGCAGGTCCTGCGTTTAAACATTACTAGTCTAAGTACTCAACTACGGGAATTTCGAAAATGGATAGGCAAGTGAAAGTGTCCGCTCACCCAACTAGGAGGATTGTACATAGAGAATCCGCCTTCCGGGTTGACACGGAGGAATTCTTCCTCTTCCCCCTTGTACAAAGCGGATAAGATTCTCGTTAAAGTGGCGGCCGAATCTGGCCCCTTGCGACCGCACCGGGTAGCATCATCCTCCCCATTGAAATCCCACATGGGGTGGCCTCTGTATTGAAGCGGCTGCACCCCTCGCGTGATGCATATGGCCATGACCTTGATCATGGTCAGTCCGGAATGAGCCAACAACCTTATCCGGCTCATCAGGTACAGGACGTCCCTGTCAGCTTCCCTCTGAGGGTTCCGTGGGCGCCAACTCAGGCGCTTCTTCAACGGGGCATTATTGAACTCGGGGAGGCCGATCCGTACAGGGTCCGGCAGGGGGACGTCATCTATATAAAACCATTCCGAGGGCCAGTCTTCGGACACCCTCTTTGGGGTGCCGGATAGATATCCGGTCCCGGCGATGCGCCATAGTTCGGCTCCGCCCACTTGATAAATAGACCCCTCCTGAGAACGAGGCACAAGGCAAAACAACCTCTTCCACAGCGCGAAATGGGCCTCAACGCCCAAGAACAGCTCGCAGAGGGCCACGAAGCCCGCAATGTGCAGAATGGAGGCGGGCGTGAGGTTGTGTAGCTGGAGGCCGTAGAACTCCAGCAACCCTCGAAGAAACGGATGAATTGGAAATCCGAGTCCTCTCATCAAATAAGGGACTAGGCATACCCGCTCTCCTCGAGAGGGATTGGGGACGCTCTCCGCCTGCTCTCCGCCGCTATAGGTAGCAATCCCGGCTCGAACTGGGACCATATATGCTGGGGGGAGAAGCCCCTTGGACTGAAGCACTACTAGCTCGCTATGCGGGACGGAACACCGCCCCCAATCTCCGGGCCGAGCGCTGGAGGGGCGAGAGGAGGAGCTGCACCGACCGGCCATGGTGGAATGGATCTCTGTCGAAGGCACTCTGATGAAATCTCGCGGAGGGAAGATGGTGTGAATTGGATCTAAATCCCCGTCTCTTTTATGGGCGGTTCATTAACGCAACCAGGGGGTAACTGAAAAAATCCCCTGGCTTTTCGCATTCGTTTGACACGTGGAAGATGGTCATTATGGGGCACAGAAGCAGAGGAGGGCGGCACGCACTAGAAGCCGGACACTATTCGACGGATACAGAGAATTTGCAGGAGAACCCGCCTTGCAATGCCGAAGACAACTTGCGCGCCGGACTCGTCGTCATTGAAGCCTGGTTCAGGGGCTACTGAGGGAGTCCTGGATTAGGGGGTGTCCGGATGGCCGGACTATGACCTTTGGCCGGACTCCCGGACTATGAAGATACAAGATTGAAGACTCCGTCCCGTGTCCGGATGGGACTTTCCTTGGCGTGGAAGGCAAGCTTGGCGATACGATATGAAGATCTCCTCCCATTGTAACCGACTCTGTGTAACCCTAGCCCTCTCCGGTGTCTATATAAACCGGAGAGTTTTAGTCCGTAGGACGAACAACAATCATACCATATGCTAGATTCTAGGGTTTAACCACTCTGATCTCGTGGTAGATCTACTCTTGTACTACCCATATCATCAATATTAATCAAGCAGGATAGGGTTTTACCTCCATCGAGAGGGCCCGAACCTGGGTAAAAACGTCGTGTCCCTTGTCTCCTGTTACCATCCGCCTAGACGCACAGTTCGGGACCCTCTACCCGAGATCCGCCGGTTTTGACACCGACACCTTCTCTCTCTCTCTCTCTCTCTCACACACACACACAAGTAAACTAGAAGACCGTTCTCTCATGTATACACAACGTATCGGCATCTTTCTATGTCTCACTCATGCATGATCATCTGCACATTCACACCTCTCTATGTCTGTATCACACGCACACCGTCTCCACATTGCCCTTCTGCCACAACACACATATGGACACATACACACGTTCTCTCACAGTCACACACACAAAATAAGTATTAAAAAAACTAGGGCGCCCCTAAAACGTCCAAATCCAAATAAACACAAACTGGAGCTAAATTCAAATATATGGAAATATTGCAGCGTCAAGAGCTTTCCCAGGAAAAAAAGTTGAGTAATATTCGAGGATAGTTTTCACACACACAAAAAGGTTCGGTGGATGTCCTTCAAGCGCGACACGGTGACGCGCTGTTCGATCGACCGCGCGGTCGTGGTTCACGCACTTGCACAGGATTCCGTATCGTGGCTGTGGTACTAACTTCAATTTTTTTTAATAAAAGCACTACCTAAGTCTAATGTTTACGTGTACTAGTACGGTTTTCTTTTAAGTTTGACCAACCTCATATAAAACTAAAGTAAGCTCCCATGCGCGCACTCATCAATATGCCGCCGCCACTCCGGACAACAATTTCTCGCCCATCACCGCCGTGTCGCCGCCATCCCTGTGCCATGAAGCCGAAGGCTCGCCCCTCACGTCGTCTCCAGTCCCTCCTTGCCATGCCGCCGCGCTGCCAAGCACACGAGCAACTGGTGGATCCACGTCTATGCACGCAGCGTACAAAGAGGAGGACGTGCGCGTGCTCCAGCATGCTGGCAAGGAGAAACTAGCATGTCATTGTCGTCTCCGCCCGCGCGGAGGAGGCGCGCATGGTGGCTATCGCGGCGGAATCCGGTCGCGCGCGCGTCGAGCCCGCAAACCGGGTGCGGACGCGGAATCTACCTTCGAGACCTTGAATGCCACATGGATCCTGCAATCTGAAGGAGCAATTTGGGTCAGTCGACTCATGTGAGCTATTTGATGCAACATGGATGGCTACAAGGGCTTCTTCCACCTCTTCTGCCATCTTCTTCCTTCGCTCCGTCGAACTTCGTTCACAAATCAACTGACCCAAATTATACTACTAGTATGAACGTATTAAGTACAGTAGGAACACGAAGGTACGAGCAGTAGTACCAACTGCAAGAAGAACAGTAGTAAGACATAGTACTAGTACTACTCTACGTACTAAAGAGTTCAAATAACGAGAAAGATTAAAAACATAGTTCTGCTGGGGCCTCAGCACAACACACCCTTGAAAATAAACTAAACAACTAGTCCACTTGACACTGTAGTAGAACCAGCATGAGCGACGGCACTGCCACCTACTCGGAGTCCGAGTCCACGTACTCGACTTCGTCCTCGTCCCTCTTCCTCTTCCTCTTCGCCGACGCTTCTTTGCTTGAACCGGACACTGGGCTCTGCTTCTTCATCAACCCATGTAGATATTTAAACAAAGGTAGGCATCCATTGCTGCGTACAGGATGTGATCTTCATCTAATGTCTTCGACTCCCATGCATGATGAAACTCATGATGAGGTTTCTTCAGTTTAGCATACGAAGGATCAATCATGGCTGCTGCTAGGGTCAGCATTGAAGGTTGACAGGAGGACACCAGGCTTGCCTTCTGGAGATCGAAGGGCTGGCCTACAACAAGACCTATCCGACGCAGGACATCCCTGTCGTTCTTAAAGCCTACAGTAAAGAATTTCACTCTTTTGTCCTTGAGGAAATTCTTAAAATCCTGGCACTCAACATCGGCATGGCATATGTGGTAGACCAAGCAAACGTTATGTACGCAAACCTGGATCACGACGGGCTTCTTCCTCTCTTCGTCCTTTAGATCCTTCTCTCGTCCCAGGACTGTGGTGTACTCAACATCTAGCCCAGCGACCCACTCATCCGTTGAACTGTTGAACATGCGTAGGAAGCGAGCAAGCCATGCTTTCACCGTCGCAGATCCACGTGTGTAGATGATGATGAACTGATCGCCGGTGATGGCTCTAACCTGGTACTCAGCGGCGACCATGGAGATTTGGGAGGCCATGGATTTTGGAGGAGGGTTAGGAGAAGTTGAACTGTTGTACCCCGCAAAAACTGGGAGCGAACTAATGTGAAAGGACGAGATGACTAGGAGCGAACTATTGTGAGGTAGAAGATGGGGACGAGTAGGGCGTGCGAATGGCGTGGGGTTGCTGGCTTGCCTGGTGGATAAACGGCTGCAAGCCCCCAAAGAGTTCTCGAGAACTATGCAGGGCCCACTATGTCATGTCTACTAGACCCATATTGTAGGCCTGACGGTATAGCTTCTGCCTGTTCGCACACCATGCCGGTGCGTGGATGTAACTTCACTTAATTCCGTCAACCGTCGCGCCTCCCACGACCTTCGCCTCCCTCGCGCGGTCGCGCCCTTTGAGATTTCGACCGGCTATAAATGAGAAAAAAAATTTGCCTACTCCGCGTGCATGATATTCCCTCTGGTCCTTTTTACTCCCGTCAACTATTTGCAAAGTGTTTGACCAAATATATACTTTTTTAACACCACCTTATATTAATTAACCAGCCACACCAGTACACTCATTTGATACAATATTCACCATACAGGGCGGTACGTTATTTACAAGAATACCATCTAATCTATTGTCAAAGCTATACTTAGCGATTAAGTGTGCCACCTTATTGGCCGAACAGCTAATCTTTGACAATTGAAGATTGTTGATCAACTTCGAGATGCTCAACACTTTCATCTTTAGGTCCCGCATAGCAGACCTGTCATAGTCCCCCGATGCAAGAGACGCTACCACAAAAGTGCAATCAGTCTCTAAAATTACAGGATTATGAAGAGTACTACCGATGTAGAGACCGGCAATGCAAGCCCTAATCTCCGCTTCCTCCACGCTTTGACAGGCATCAATGAAATCCCACGACCAAATTTATACTAAAAATATCAATATCTACAATACTGATTATAATGAGTATAAGAACTACGTTTTATAATGAGTGTAAAAATATTGATTTGACATTGTGAATGTTGATACTCCCTCCATCTAGGTGAGTAAGTCATCTTAGGCTGTGCACCGTGACCAAGGAGGAGGGGAAAACGAGAGACATTAATGTTTATTTGCTAATTAAATAGTATTGCATGCAATGAACTAACCACTTCATGTCATGTTTCACAGTCTCAGGTCATTAAAAGCATGCACGCCCTCATCTCTTATTGGTTGATATGTCAAGAAACAAGAAACGAGGTAGAAGTTAATGCACCGCGCCTATGTGTTTTGGGATTATTTGGTTTTCATAAGAAGACTTACACACCTAGCTATTAGAGTACCACTACCTCCCTTCTAGTTTAAAGGGCTCGACTCAAAATTTTCACCTACTCTTAGCAAGATAGTAGAGGCGGTGGAATAGTTTTTGAAGTCTGCAAAAGTACTCAACTAATGTTGTCGTTCTTCACAAAAAAATGTGTTTACCAATGCATGCATGAACACTAGTTACTCTAACCCCCCTCTCTTCTTTAATTCTTTGCCACATCAGCATGTTTGCTATTCCCGTGTGCATGATACCAGCTAAGATACCACCATGATGTCCAGCCTTAATCATCGCATGCAATAATTTAGTGCACCTTGAAATATGAACATGTGTGGGGCATGTATGTTTTTAATGACTTGAGACTATACCTAGTCCGGCATGCAAGATGACATATTATGCACCATTCCCCATACCTGCAGGAAGCTCGTTCGTCTGCAAATCTTTTCCTCTCCATGTGTGGAAAGAATATGCCTGCCAAACTCTCCTTCTCCCTCCGGCGGTCCCACCACTCCACCCCATGTGAAAAAATCTGCATGCATGACTCTCCTCCCCCCATGCTTGTCCAATCCATTGTGACCAGCAATATTTCCACCCCTTCGCTCCCCCGTAATTTACTCCAACAAATATGCCCACGTAGCTTTTACTTAACTTCAGGTGCATTGGGTCACTGACATACGGGCCCGGCAATGTACTGGCCCACATGTCAGTGACGCAACTGGACCTGCAGTTAAGTCAGTGCAGCTCAGTCCATATCTTACGTAGGTGTGCCATTGCATGCTATAAATACTGCGCCTCCCATGACATCGCTATCTCCTCCCCCTCATGTTCACGTTCATCGCTATCTCCTCCCCCTCCCTCTCACATCGACAACCATGGCATCGCCCCTCCCAAGCCCTAGGAGCCCCTCGCTGCACCGCGCAAACGGTCACGCGTGGCCGTTCCGTTCCTCGCCGCCACTAGTCGAGGAGGACAAGTCGGCATTCCGCTCCTCGCTGCTACGCGACGCATCGCCGTTCCGTTCCTCGCCGCCACTAGTCGAGGAGGACGCGTCGGTGTTCCACTCCTCGCCGCGACGCGACGCGTTGCTGTTCCATTCCTCGCCGCCACTAGTCGAGGAGGACGCGTCGGTGTTCCTCTCTTCGCCGCAATGCGTCGAGGTGGACGCGTCGGTGTTCCCAGTCTCGCTAGCACGCGCGTCGGAGGACGCGTCGGCTCCCCGCTACGAGGAGAACGCCGCGCCGCCCGCCGAGCCCCCCAGCCTTGAGGAGCTTTGGAAAGAAATGGATGTCGCCTTGTGGGAAGCTTTTCCTCCAGCACAGCGCGCCAAAATATAGGTGGAGAAGAAGGCCAAGGAAGAGAAGCGCACTGCGCAACAAGCTTTCTAGGAGATCCATGTCGCGTCCGAGAGAGTCAAGAAATTGGTTCTTTGGCAGAAGGCTCGTGCGAGGGCCATGAGGATGGCGGAGGACGCCCGTGCCGACGCCCTGGGTGCAGTCGGGCCCAAGCGCCTCATCTATGATTGGCAGTACGTGGACCGGGTGCACGCTTCCAGCTAGGAGGAGTACCTGTTGTTGCCGGATCACCACACCGGTGAGATCGCGCTCGCCCGCCGACAAGCCACCAATCAGCACCTCGCGAGTTGCGAGGCTGAGGAAGAGGCGTTGTGTCGGTGCGCTGGGAAACGGCCGCACACCAGGGCACTCGTGGCGCGCCGCAAGCGCTCCTGCGAGCGCCGTGGCTTTTAGGAGGAATATAATTTTTGTTTCGTAAGGCGATCTCATTAGTTTTGGGATGCAAATGACAAATCCTAAATGTTCAGGAATTTTTAGCATCCTTAATTAAGTATGTAAAAGGGAATGTTTGGAAACGTTGTGTATTATTACGCATTTTGCAAGTACGTGCATATAGCACAAACTTTACTATATACTATCGGACTACACGTCTCTCTCGATATATGCTTGCAGACTATGCTACTCCCTCCGTCAAGGTCAATAAGTCATCTTTGGTTGTGCACGGTGACCAAGAAGGAGGGAAGACTTGTACACCTAGATGAAGGGAGTACTACTATTACTTATGTACGTGCAAATGCACGTTTTAACATTACGATGCGGTTTTTGTAAAAGTAGAAAAACAACACTAGTTAAGCTTGTGAAACGATTCAATGCAAAACAAATGCAAAAATGCTCGTTTGATTGTTTACTTTTAGCTTCCTTCTCTGTGGTTATTTCTCTGTCGTACTTTGTACGGAGCATCTCACTGGTTGGAAAGGCATGCAAATTCCCAAACCACTTCCTACACCCTGTATCGAATTTTTTGCCTAACAAGTTGTCTCATGCAATTGGAATTCCAACTTGAGTACTACTACTAGTAGGAGTACCAGGGGCCAGTTCTTTTAGGCTTCTAGATTAGTAATCCCGTAACTACTACCTCCATCCTAGTTTATTGGTCCCCATTGTAATCTGTGTCAAATTTTGATCATAAATTTAACTAATGAAATGTTAGTGCATGTCACATGCACTACTCCATCCGTCTAGGTGAGTAAGTCATCTTAGGCTGTGCACCGTGACCAAGGAGGAGGAGAAAACGAGAAACGTTAATGTTTATTTGCTAATTAATAGTATTGCATGCAATGAACTAACCACTGCATGTCGTGTTTGATATCTCAAGTCATTAAAAGCATGCGCACTCTTTATCTCTTATTGGTTGATATGTCAAGAAACAAGAAACAAGGTAGAAGTTAATGCACCGCGCCTAAGTGTTTTGGGATTATTTGGTTTTCGTAACATGACTTACACACCTAGATGCACCGCGCCTAAGTGTTTTGAGTACTACCTCCGTTTCATTTTACAAGTCCTACGCGTATACCTTGGTTGCCAATTTTATCACCCTAATATAAACTATATAACACAAAAATTATACCTTCTGAAAATAGAAACTCCGAAGTTTATGTTTGGTATATATTTTGTAATATATGACTTGTGCTAGGTTGGTCAAATTGACGACCTAGGGGTACGCACACGCCCTGTAAACTGAGAGAGAGGTAGTAACATTTTATCAGTTAAATCATTGGTCAAAATTCAGCACAAATTACAATGGTGAGGAATAAACCAGGACAGAGTAGTAGTTTAGAAGCCCAAATAAATGAGTGAGGCGCCTTATTGTTACTCTCCATTGTGACTAGTCTTGTGGGAAAAGCTGGGGAAGCCGCCAAAAGAACTGGCCCTAGGAGTAGTAGCTAGGGATCGAGTGTGGAAGATGAACCGAAGAAAGTAAATGCAGAGAGATGAAATGCAAAAAAGAAAGAGGGATGTGATGGTTGCTTGTGCGTTTATTTTACCAGGCCATTTATTACTGGGAGTGGTTGGGTTTTGTGATATGACGGCTTTACTGCCGCGCCACGAGCGGGGTGAGAGGCGAGACTCCCGTGCAGAGCCGCCCTCTACACTTGTACTACATCGGTCGTGGTTTATTAGTCCCCCATTGAATTTAACTGAATATTTAACTGACAAAATGTTAGTGCATGTCAACAAAAACTATATCGTTGGATTCTTATTTGAACATAGTTCTGAATGATATAATTTTAGGTGACATGCATCAGTATTTATTGTACTATATATAATGTTAGTTCAATTTTTGGTCGTACTAATCTATAGTAGTAAGGTGCCCATGCGTTGCACTGAAGAGTGAAATGCATTGATCGGGGAGTTGTTTAATTTGACAAAGGATGTGGGGGTCATCTCATGTGTAACGGGTATAGATAGGTTTCTTCGTATGTTATCTCATCTCTAGAGCTCACAAACATCCAGGTGAAATAGATAAAAAGGTATATTTTGCAAACAAAAGCGTTCAACTGTTCAACCTGCACCCAAAACTTGTGAAGAAATAACACTTATTGTGCCTTGCAAGAAATGATCTTTAAGAATTAGTTTTTGAGTATCAATTGTTATACATGTTGGCTACAGATGACATGGCACTTTCTTATAGTCAACAGTTGGCCATCCTATTAAGTAATATTAACCATGCCCTTATACACCTAGACGGAGGGATTAAATCAGGATGACTTGCAAGGGGGCAGAGGAGATGTAAGAAATGGTTCATCGTAAGTCTTTCACCAGTACTGTAGTAAAAATTCATACATGGAAGATTCTAGACTAAACCATAAACGGATACACTTTTATTCATGCACGATACTCCAATAGAGCAAGATCATGCATGGAAGTCTCCACATTTTTAGACAGCGGATTACATTGAGCAAAGACTAATGATCAACATTTAACTTGATAATGCGTATTTTTTTAGAAGAACAGGGAGGCTCCTCCCCGGTTCCATTATCAAATGAAACCCAAAATGTCTTACATCAACTCACTGAGAGGAGCAGTTCAAAGGAAGGACTGCGGCAAAAGCCACTCAAGTTTAACGACAAGCTTACAGAATCAAAAGCGGCAAAGACACGGGGCATAAGCACCCTCACACACACTACATGTTTTCTAAGTGCACTTGATAATGCGTATGTCCAGGTGAACCTCCTTGGAGTCCCCGTGCACCGAGTCGGCGGGTAAAGGATGGAACGGATGCCATGGGTTTTCCAAGTCCACATTGGCGGGATAGTCCCAGCTCCCCAGAGTCCAAGTTTGTCTGATGAGGCTGGTGTCACCGCCAACGCGACCCGGAGGGGTAGTAACATTGACCACGCACCCGTACATTTGCCTCATGTCAGTGTCAGCGTTAGCGGCGATGCCCCTGACGCACATTACAGAGACGGGGTGGCGGCCTGCGTGGGCCTCGCCAGTGCCCACGATCAAGAGGAAGACACTGTCGTCCTCCTCCGAGGCTAGCAGGCGGCGGTGATCCTCCAGCGACTCTGGCATAGTGAACCGGTAGCACGTGTCGTACTTGATGTTCTCTGCCAAGGGCCAGCAGTGACCGCTGCACGCATCTGTGAGGTGATGCACCATGTCCGTCGGCGAGCCACAAAACGGCATCGGGCACTCATAGCAGTGGACGAAGGGCTCCTTGGAGGTATCGACCAGGCCGTCCATGAAATGGGAGTGGCTGTAGGGGACGTTGCGCCAGTTGAATTTATGAGCAAGTTACTACGAGATTTAATCCGAATAAGCACAAAATAAATCATGACGGCTATAACAGAGATGAAATTAATCATGTGGACTAGCATAGTAGTAGGATATAGAGTAGAAACATGAATTCTACCACGATTTCGAACAGGAAGGACAGAAACAAATACAGTGCAACGGGAGCAGCACCGTTGGCGTTGAGGTTGTCGCACATGTCGTTGAGGAAGAGGTTGCCGAGGTCAGGGAAGAAGCCGTCATCGATGAAGTCGTGGCTACCAGCAGTCTCGAGAGTGCGCTCCCCAGATTTCAACAGTGCCCGCCGAATGGAGCGCAGGAGGGAGTGGCTGTACGGGATGTTGCGGCCGCCGAATGGAGTGCAGGAGTAGCACACGAAGCAGTAGATGGTGCCCTTACTAGTACTCCCTAGTCTCTATCTATCTATATCTATATATATCTACTCTTATAGAAAACCGAGTTAGTGATGATGGTATGCCTGCCATCTTGTAATATAGACCGTCCGATCTATATCTGATGGATAGAAAGCCAACTATGACAATTTTACAAAAGATACCCGCACCTCTCTCCACATTTATAGATAAGGCCTTACCTCGTGCTCCTTCCTATGTCTCTATCTCTACTACTTTTTTTATAACAAATCGAATAGTGCTGCGCCGTCTGCTGCACGCCCGGCTGAACACACCTCCTCGCCTCCATCATCACCAACTGAGTCTTTTATAGGAGTAGGAGTAGAGAAAAAACTGAGTTGGTGATGATGGTGTGCCGTGCAATGCACGGGCATCTTGCTATTTTTTTGCATATAAGTCCAAACACTGCGTAGACATGGTCTTTGAGCATGGTTCGTAGTCGTTCCACGATCGGTCATTGAAGTTTGTAACTATTTTAGATTAGAATATACTACTCCTCCGGTGCTAGTAGTAGAGCAGAGTCCTACTCTACTACTCTACTCTAGCAAGCTAGGGCATAGTACTGTAGTAGGTACTATAGGGAGTACCAGTACTGTGATAACTCAAGCAAGTTGTCTGGCATCGATATGACCCTATGCTGCTGGTATGTGTCTCGTAAGTCAAGCGGCATGTTGTAGTCATCATCACCTGTCCACTTCCCGCAGAACATATTCGCTTCTGCATCTTTGTCCGCACATAATCTCGTCCAAGATTCCATCCCCGCTAAGGCGCCTCCCCCCTCGTCCAAAACCCAAGCACTAACAATGGCAGAACCGAGCAGCGTCCGCCAAAAGAGTGGCTGGAATTCGCTCCCCACAGAGGTAATCAAGCTCATTGTTTCGCGTGTGGACAATCTCAGTACCATGCCGCTCGCCGCGTGCTCGTCGGGGCTGTACCGTTTACTCAAATCCCTTAGGCCAGAGCTTTTTAAGCCAGCTCCTTGCCTGCTGATGCCGCCTGATCTTCAGAAATAGCATGTCACGCAGCATAACGATCGTAGGGTGGTGAGCATCAACCCCCTTCACTGCGATCTGATCCCCGTCAGCCTCAGCTACATTAATGGTATGTACTGGGTCGGCATGAACACGTCTTGGATGGTGCTCGTCGATGGTCGCGGCAGCTGGATGCTCGTGGAGGTCTACACCCGGCGATTGATCCCCCTTCCTTCGATTAACACTGCACTGCTTTGGCACCGCAGCCCAGAATACTCGGAATCTTATAGTAGCCAACATGATCCCAAGTTTGATTTGCTCAAGGTTGTAATCTGCCAAGTGCCCACAAGATCTGCGAATTATAAAGATTTCAGGCTAAGTGTGTTCTTCAACCGCGGTCTCGCCTATCTGACAGGTCACTGCGGTAAGTGGATAAATCTGCACGTCCATCGCAGGATCATACATCCTCCATGGTTCTCTGATGCCATTGAACACAAGGGCTTCATTTACGCTGTCGACTCCTTCTATGGCTGGACGTATTGCTGGCCTACTCCAGTCATCGCTACAAATGGCTGTTACAGCAGTATGTTACTTTCCTATGATATCATGATGCCTTGCTTATATTACTGTCAACATTTACTAAAAAAATATTCATGCTCATAACATGCTATTCTTAAGATTGACTAAATCAAGAGCCATTTTTTATTTGACTCCAACTTGATATCATGTTGTAGGCCGCCTGGTGTCCTTACCCTTCCTAATCCTAGAACCTTACAAAGAAAAGCGGCATGGCAGTTGCAGGTGGTTCCTGGCTCGATCAGACGACGATGAAAGATTGATGATCGTTCGCACGTACCAGACGTGTTGTTTCATGGAATACAATCACAGTCACTGCAAGGTCTTTGAGCAGGATCCCAGCTTCTCTGGGCCTTCAGGAATTTTTGACTAGAGGCTGGTAACTAGCCTTGGTACACGCTCTCTGTTTGTCGGACTGAATTATACGATTAACCAGGAGATAACCGATGGCAAGGATCATGATGACAGCATGGTTTCTTTCATCAGGCAAAACTGTGTGTACACGTCGTACCATACGTCTCTGCATGCACCATACCCTGATATGTGCCGCCATGCTCTACAGCCCAAAGTAGGAGAGAGGGTCGCAAGTATCAGACTTCGACCTGCTGGCTGGAGTTTCCCCCATCAGGCACCCATCTGGTTAAAGCCGTCAGCCAATCTCCACAGCTTAATAAATAGTAACGTCTAACTGATCTAGTTAGTTAGATGCATACACTTGGTGTAGTAGGATCTTTATTTAGTTTGATGCATACGCTTGTTCTTTTTTGGCAGCCCTTTTGTAATGATGGCTGATGTTTGGTTTGGAAGAGAGAGCTGCGTCTTCAGTCTTCTGGCCTGCTTACTGCTTGTATTGCACCCCCAGCCCTGGTTGCTGCTGATGCTGTTTTCAATGTACAATCAGTAGTATATTTCGTCTGTTGGTTGAATAAATGTGTTGTTAGAATGACAAACACAATGTTCTGGAAGTCGTTGCACGGTTCGATCCTTTAGTGCCCCGTACCATACGTAGCTCATACTATTTTTTGTAAGAACACATTTTCCACTTGCTGATAACATGCAGCCCACTGATGAAGGCCCAATAGAGAAGCCCATAATTAACTGGAAGGGAGGCTCTCACATGAATCCGGCCCAGGTACATGCTCATGGTCCCCTAAACATAAATAAGTAAATAAATAAATAAAGCTAAATGCTCATGCACTAGTTCTTTGGGAAAATAGGTAGCCCAGTATTTCTTTTTGAAGAATACCCAAGCTAGGCCAATTTGTTTTCTCCGAATTACTGGGCTACAAATCTTTCAAGACGAGGAGGGATGCATTTCGTCCTGGCCAAAGAGTATGGTCAATGTCTGTTAAAAGTAATATCAAAAGGGGTTGAAAATTCCAAAAAAATTATAGCAAATGGGATATTAGTTTTTTTTTAATTTTGTTCTTCACTGATATCTTATACATATTTCATTGGATTTAACATGACATAGTACTAATTTATTTTTAAATTTGTTTTAGTATGGCTATTTATTTCAGGATTAAGAATATTTCGTTCCCCAGGAAAAATTTCCCACATATTTAGTTAATTTATTGACCCTGGTACTGACCAGAAAATGGCTAGCAATTCTAAAAATGGAAAACGGGCGGCTGACTTGTTTACGCAAGGCTTTGTCAGTGAACACACGATTCTAGCCGTCGTGCTTCTTCAATCTCTGATCTTCCTGCTCCATCCGCCTAAACTAGCGCCGGCGGGACTGCCTGCTCCCTCCGCTTGTGGCCCGCTGTGATGCCGCGCAGGCTTCCCAGGCCCACCCTACTCCCTCCGCTGGCCTGGCCGCACGCAATCAACTGCCTCCTTATTACGCAAAAAAAATGATTCCTCCCACTGACATCTAGGGCGCACCGGTTGGGAGGCTGACCTGTGGGCCTACTATGTTGATGCGTACGCAGGGCTTGTCAACTTAGTTAACAAACGATTCTAGCAGCAGTAACCATTGGATTTGAATCAAACGGTCCTGCTGCTTCTTCAATCGCTGCTCTTCTTGCACCAACCGCCCTAACCAGCGCCGGGGAGATCGCCTGCTCCTGCCTCTAGTGGCCGGATGTGCTGCCGTTGAGGACTCATCGCCCCCTACTACTTCCACCGCTAGCTAGGCCCTGCGGCGACGGCGGCCTCACATCGCAGCCAAACCAGTGAACCCTCCTACTCCTCTCAACATGGGCATCCACTGTCGCGTCTTCCCCAGCTCCGTGTCATCCCCTTCCTAGGCCTCGCCGTCGTCCACCGCCTTGGTGCTCTCGGCGCGGCGTGGTCAATGTGGTTAACGGCATTCCATCGAAAGAGTACTGTACGTGGAGAGGCTGACAGCTGGGTCCACGGCCACAACCCAATTTTTTTGTGATTTGCCAAGTAAGTCGCTTTGTGAGGCTTGTTGGGCTGCAAATCTTTCAAGACGAGGAGAGCTTTCATTCGGCTGGCCAAGAAAATGGCCCATCAGTAATGAGAAATGGGTTGTACATTTTTAAAACACATCAAACCGGCAATTAGTTTCAAATATCTTTTTTTTAATTTCGAGATTTTAAATTACATTAATTTTTATGCATGGAGAATTTATTGGATTTTATATTTATATATATTTATTTTTAACATCAGTTTGAATGTGAGTCAAAATTTCGGGATTAAACACAGTTCGGGCCGCACCGAAATATGCAAAAATTCGTATAAGTTTTTAACCGTGGCCACAATACGGGCTGTAATGCTAACAAAAAGAATATGGGCTCCAAAAAACCTTAAGAATTAGCAAATTGGCTGTAAATTATTAAAAATAATGGCAGATGGGCTATATGCTATTTTCCACAGATTTGAGGCTTTCCTAAAAAAAAGGTTGACGCACAAGCAGTGACTGTTGGATGGCCATCCAAAGGTCGTCGTGCTTCTTCAATCTCTGCTCTTCCTGCTCCAACCGCTCAAACAAGCGCCGGCGGGACTGCCTGCTCCCTCCTCCCCGCGGCCGGCTCTGACAGCTCGGACTCACCAGCTATATCTTCGTACGCAAGGAAGTGCCTCCTTATTATGCACAAAAAATTGAATACTCCCCCTGTTAGCTGGGACCCAGTATAGTGGCATGCTGACTTGTGGGCCTACTAAGTTGACGGGGACGGAGGGCTTTGTCAACTTAGTCAATATGCATGATTCTAGGTCCAATGACCATACGATGTCCATCCAACGGCCGTAGTGCTTCTTCAACCTCTAGTCTTCTTGCTCCAGCCGCCCAAACCAGCGCCGGTCGTGCCTCGTGCTCCTGCCTCCCGTGGATGGCTATGATGCGGCGGAGGCCTCACCGCACCCTACTACTCCCACCGCTGGCCAGGCCATCCCTCTACTCACCCACACCCCCTGTTATTCTACGGCGACGGCAGCCTCACACCGCAGCGAACCAGTGAACCCTCGTACTCCTCTCCGCGTGGGCATCCACTGCCGTGTTTTCCCCGGCTCCGCGTCGTCCCCTTCCTAGGCCTCGCCGTCGTCCACCGCCCTGGTGCTCTTGGCACGGCTTGGTCAACGTGGTCAAGGAACGGCTTCCATCGTACGTGGACTGTACATGGAGAGGCTGACAGTTGTGTCCATGGCTGCAGCAAGGAAGTGCCTCCTTATTACGCGCAAAATAATTATTCCTCCACTTGACAGCGGGGACCCACCGGACGGGCCACCATATTTCGCGAAAATATGTTTCCCCCCTGACTGCTGGGACCCACCAGCTACACCTTCGCACGCAAGGAAGTGCGTCCGGGCAAAAAAAATGATTCGCCCCCCTTACTGCTGGGACCCACCAGCTACATCTTCGCACGCAAGGAAGTGCGTCCGGGCAAAAAAAAAACATTCGCCCCCCTGACTGCTGGGACCCACCAGCTACACCTTCGCATGCAAGGAAAGTGTGTCCGGGCAAAAAAACGATTCGCCCCCCTAACTGCTGGGACCCACCAGCTACATCTTCACACGCAAGGAAGTGCCTGACAGTCGGGACCCACCTAGTCGAAGCGTACGTAGCGTTGTCATTATGGTCGCGAACGAGTACGTACATATATACTGGTGGATGTAGAGGCACGCACATGTCGTAGTAGAGGCGTGCACGTAACATGTACACGTACGTACAGCGGCGAGGGTGCAAGAAAGAAAATAGGGCCACGTACGTACATACGGGCAGGGTCTCGAACGCCTACTTGTGCATACGTACATGGCTGGGTCAGAACAGAGAAATAGTGTCGTCGTCGTGTTCATGGGGAGCCAACCGGCTGGGTCGGAACGGAATGCATGATCGTGTTCATCGGGAGGGATTGGACGGAACAAGCGATGGAAACGAGGCCTGGCCTACCGCACAATAGAGAAAATGGACCTCCTACATTCGGAACGGGGTCCTCTTGATCGGGAGGGGTGTGGTGTACCGCAAAACGGAGGAAACGGACCTCCTACGGTCGAAACGGGGGTCCTGTTGATCGGGAAGGGTGTGGCGTACTGCAAAACGGACAAAACTGTCACATCCTAGTTAGCCATGCATTAGAGTGATTGCATCATGTTTACTCTTTCATCAGAAACTTGAAATGGGGATCTGTGAAACCCTCAGAATCTTTTTGAAAATGATCCAAATAAAAATTTCTCCAAAAAGGTCCAAGAAAATGCTCATGTTGCTCTCTGAAAATATTGGACAGAGATAGAAATCAAACCAATATTTTTAAGAGTTCACAGGTATTTATTTTGGGCATTTGGAATTAATGCATAATTATTTGCATTGGAAATATATTATTATATATATTAATATATGTCCAAATATTATGCCATTTATAAAGGAGCTCTGGAATAATATATATAGCTCCTGCAAAAATTGGCATAAGTTAAATAAATGATTTAATATATTATTTAAATCAAAACAAATGTCAGAAATTAGAAAAACAGAAATAAATAACAGGAGGAGCTTACCTGGGCTCCTCCACTGTGCGGCCCAGCCAGCTGGCCGGCCCAGCCAGCAGCCGGCCCAGCCCACCTCCCTCCTCTGTCGTCTTCGTCCCGACAGAGGGAGGGGAGTGTGGCCGGCGCGCGCGCGCGCCACCGCGCCACGCCACCTCTCTCCCTGCCTGCCTGCCCTCCCCTCCTCGCCTCGATGCCCTGGACGACGCCACGCCTCCCCCCCTGCTCTCTCTCACTCTCCCCCGGCTCTTCCTTCCTCTCCCTCGCTCTCTCTCTCACACGGCCGAACACCACCGTCGCCGCCGTTCGCCATAGCAGCCATCTCCGGCCACCCCTCGCTCCCCCGACTAGCTCAGAAGCTCCGCCACGACCCCCTCTTCCTCCCCACCGCTCCACGGTCCTCCAGAAGCCCTACATCGCCGCCACGTCGCCGTTCCCCTCCTCGGGCTCCGACCACCGTCGCCGTCGATTCGCCGTCTCCAGCGCGTCCCCGAGCCCGCTTTGACGCCTAGTGCAACCGCGGTGAGCTACGCCACCGCTTCCCCCTCTCCTCCCCCTCGTTCCCCCACCTTAGCCTCCTCCCCACCGCGGCCGAACCTCCGCCGTCGCCGAGCTCGCCGTCGACGCAGCTCCGGTGACCATTTGGTCACCCCGGCGAGTCCAACGAGTTCGCAAGACCCCGTAGAGCATCCCTAGCGCCTCGCTTCGCTCGACTTCGAGCTCCAACCCTGTTCCCGTGCACGACCGAACCCCGACGGCCGCAGCCGAGCTCGCCGCCGTCGACTCCGGCCACCCCAGGCCCAGCCACGGCCACCGTTCGACGCGCGGGAGCAAGAGCTTTCCAACGAGCCCAAGCACGGCCTCTCCCGTGCCCTATAGCGCGATTCCGCATCGCGCCGCCGTCTCGGGCCTCGCCGGCGTCACGTCGCCGGTGGGTTTGACCCACCTTGACCACGGCAGGACACCCCCTGAGTCCCTGACAGGTGGGCCCAGCCCTGTAGCTAATTAGGATTAGCGCTAACCACTATTAGTTAACCCCCTGACACTGACTAGTGGGCCCCAGCGCCACTAATTAGTAATTAGGATTAAATTAACCCTGTTTAACCCCCCTGTCACTGACGTGTGTGCCCCACACGTCAGGTTTGACTTCAGCCAGCCGCAGTTGACCACTGACATCATGCTGACGTCATGCTGGCGCAATAATTATAATTTCTGGATTTAATTTAAATCAGGAAATTCCAGAATATTATTTAAACTTCAAAAATTCATAACTTTTATTCTGTAACTCCAAATTGGACAAATTATATATGAAAAATGATCAGAAAAATCCAATCTATCCATCTGTACTATTTTCATGCATGATCAAACAAGTTAAATTGATGTTTCAAGCAGAACAAGGAAAAGCACTTAAAGAGACCATGTTTGAGTTTGAAATTTGAATCTTTGATTCAAATTTGTTCAAACCCCTCTGGTTTTAGTTGCATTAGCCCAACACACTCATATTGCTATGTTTCATGCATGCATCATATTGTTGCACATTGTTTGGTGATGGTTGTGTATCGGTGTCCTTTGCGACAGGTTCTGCCTCCGAGGAGTACCGTGATTACCCTAACGAAGAACCGTATCAGTGCATCGAACCATCAGGCAAGCAACCAACCATTTGATCATATCGATACAATCCCATGTTCTCGCTCCTGCTCTCTTTTACTGCATTAAGACAACGCGATTCAAACTGCTGTGTGCTACGGTAGTTGAACCCATTTCCTCTGCATGACCTGTCATTGCCACAGTAACTAGATGAAACCCACTAGCATGTGTAGGAGTTGATTGAGCCCTATGTATGTGTTGTTCCTACCTTGCTATGCCTGCTATGCTTAGAGTCGTGTCAGGTCTGGTTCATCTGGGTGATGGGCTAGAGTGAAATGATTATGTCGGTAATGAGAGTGGTGTGGTGAACACGATTTGGTAAAGGTATCGATGAGAGGCCATGTAGGAGTACATGGTGGGTTGTTTCATTGAAGCCGACCTTAAGCACTGAGATCTGTATATGTGATTTAAGATATAGCTACTACCATGCATTGGGCCCTGAAATATGACCCCGCTCGACTTCTTATTCACCCTAGCTCTCTGTCCAGGAGTTGCAAGTAGTTTCTGGTGTTTGTAGCCTACTGGAGGCCGTGGACAGCGCTGACCGTAGGGGTGGGCTGTGATGCGGTAGGTACGTGGCACGGTGTACCGAATACCCGTTAGGTATCTCGGGAACCCTGTTCACATCGTTCGGGGCCGTATGGGAAACCTCGGCCGGACTCCCTGCGGATGGAACCTGAATAGGCGATAAACCTGGACTAGAGGCTTAAGTGTTTAGGTAGGTCGTGGTCTACACCCACGTCGGCTTTCGCTTGAAGTCTGCCGAGCACATGTCGTGTGCAGACGCTAAGTGGTGGAAACATGTATGAAGAAGTACACCCCTGCAGGGTTAACATGATCTATTCGAATAGCCGCGTCCGCGGTAAAGGACTACTTGGTTGCCTATACAGTTCATAGACAAGTAAATGGAAACCACTAAAAGCCTCAAGATAAGTGTGAGTGCCGAGGATGGCTCTTCCGTAGGAAGACGGAGGTGGATCCTCGGTAGTGTATTGAAGTGGTGAGTAGTGGACTCGTGTGCGCAAAACCATTTCAAGTTGGAGTATCGTAGGATAGCCTAGCCAAGAGTCAAAGCTGGCTTGCTGCAATAACTCCACCAACCCTTCTTGATACTATGCATGTATGTAGGATCTGATGTAAGTCTTGCTGAGTACCTTTGTACTCATGTTGCTATAATCTACATTTTTACAGAAGACGCTGCAACCCCTTCTGATGGGTTCTATGTAGACGTTGACATCAACGAGTAGGCTAAAGACCCAGGTGGTGACCCTGAGCTTGTGAAGGACCACGTAGTATAGCTAGGCTTTCCAAGTCTCTTTTATTTTACTAGTTGTCTGTACTCAGACAAGTTACTTCCGCTGCTGGTTTGTGTGACTGTATGACTTGTATGTTGGGTCGTGAGACCCGTACCTTGGTGTATGTTATGTATGGCTCCCTGAGCCTTAAATAAAGTACTTGTGTCGTAGAGTCATGTTGTGATGTTTCGTTGTATTGCACATATCGAGCATATTGTGTGTATGATTGAAATGCTTGGTATGTGTGGGATCTGACTATCTAGTTGTTTATCTTTAGTAGCCTCTCTTACCGGGAAATGTCTCCTAGTGTTACCGCTGAGCCATGGTAGCTTGCTACTGCTCTGGAACACTTAGGCTGGCCGGCATGTGTCCTTCTTCGTTCCTGTGTCTGTCCCTTCGGGGAAATGTCACGCTTTGAGTACCGGAGTCCTGTTAGCCCGCTACAGCCCGGTTTACCGGAGTCCTGCTAGCCCAGTGCTACAGCCCGGACCCACTTGCTGATGACCGACACGTTCGAAGCTGGGTCATGGATGCCTGTCCCTGTAAGTCTGTGCCACTTTGGGTTTACGACTAGTCATGTCAGCCCGGGCTCCTTATCATATGGATGCTAGCGACACTATCATATACGTGAGCCAAAAGGCGCAAACGGTCCCGGGAAAAGGTAAGACGACACCCGTGGGGATACCGTGCGTGAGGCCGCAAAGTGATATGAGGTGTTACCGGCTAGATCGATGTGACATCGAGTCGGGGTCCTGACAGCGTTGGCATCAGAGCCGGACTGCCTGTAGGTTCTCCAAGCCAAACTGGTCGATGTTGAGTCTAGAAATTCTTTAGTTATATGTAGGGGAATTGTTTGTGGGTTGGAACGTAAGGCTCTTTTTACTCCTTTATCTTATGACTTTCTGATCTGAGTCAGTCCATTCTTCCACCGGGGGTTAAGGAATTAGGATCTGTTCTCTCTATCAGGATCACGAGTTACTAATCAGTAGTACCTTATAAGTTTGATGGTTACAAGCCTAGTTCAGTTCTACTACCACCTTATGTTGTTAGAATGGTTTCAGAACTTTGATATGATGATGTTGAGTATGTACGAAATCCTTTGTCAAATGTCTCAAATCCTTCTTGAGCATTTACAGCTGTTATGCTGCCGAAATTTTGCTAGAAGTTCTAATGCCTTTGCATTATGATTGTGCTTTCAGATGGCCACTCGCGACCTCAATCAAGTGGTTCGCCTGACTCGATGCCTAGATGTACCCGGCCATACTGCTAAGTTGGTCAGGGTAATGACTGAGGCTGGATACCGCTGGTATCCCGAGTACACGGTCGAAGAGCAATTCCGGGACTTCAATCAAAGCCAGTATCTCTGCACTGTCAGGATATTTCCATCTTATCCTGGATCCACCGAGCCTCTTCACTGCTCCTATGGACTCGGGGTTACTATTGAGATGGCTGTGCAGGACGCCGCCTACTCTATGATGACCATTATGCGAGTCAGATCTGGTTTATTTCGGGACTCTGATTTCCGGTATATGCCAGGATCACTTCCGGGAGCACAAGGGTATCTCCAGGCTATCTATGCTGACCCCACTCAGGAGGATTCACGGACTCGCACCACTGCTGAGATGCTCGAGGATAAGGACCGTGAAAATCGGGCCTTGAGGTTAGAGCTCTTCAATACCCGTGCTGACCACTGGGCCACTTTGACTCGGTTCGCACCGGCGGTGCAAGCTGGATATTCGGATATGCGCGATCTCTATCCTGTGAGATCTGCTCTGCCGGACGTGATGGTTTGGCGTGATGTAGGAGGCATCACCCCACCTCGCGGTCCCCGCAGGCCACCGTTTGTTGGTCCAAGGCCTCATCCTAGCCCCTATGGTCCACAAGCTCCGCGAGACCGTCTGTTTCCGGATGATCATGTTGAGCTTCCAGGCTATGGAGGTGACTTCTACGAGGACTACTACGGATCGGTCTGAGTTAGTGGTAGTATCACTAGTTCGCACTAGCTGTGTCTTCTATCGTCCCGCGTGACTCGTGGGATATGACCTAGTTTGTACTCTTTCCGGAGGTGTAGAAAAATAATGTATAGGAGCTTGGAATGCCTCCGATGAGATGTAATCCTCTTTTCACCGTAATAGTACTTTGTTTGGTCTTGTACTAAACCCTGTATGGTGTGTATGACGATGGAATAAAAGAAGCAGTTTCTGTATCTACCATGTCATACGGATGATCATCTTGCATTCCGGGTTATTCCTTACATTTTGTATCCTATGTTGGAATTTTATCATCCTGACTAAATCATTGTCTTGTTTACCTAGGATGGTCAACACGCGCGCTAACCCTGCTTCTCAAGAGCAGGCCGAAGGCAGTGAAGTCAGGGATGCAAATCTGCCTCATCCTCCTTCACTAGCCGAGGTTATGATGGAAGCTGAGAGAAACAAGCGGGAGACCAACCGTTTGTTGGAGCGTATTGAACAGAATACAGCACACCATCAGAGGACTAACGTGGTGTCACTCAGTGATTTTATCAAATTGCATCCACCCACGTTCCACCACTCCGTCGAGCCTCTCGACGCTGATGACTGGCTTCGCAGTATCTCTCACAAACTGCGTTCCGCGCTGGTAGCGGAGGCTGACAAGGTCACCTTTGCTGCATATCATCTTGAAGGCCCCGCCAGTCTATGGTGGGAGAATTATGGAGCTATGCGCCCAGCGGGCCATGTCACTACTTGGGCTGAGTTCAGCGAGGCTTTCCGTGAACATCACATTCCGGAGGGTCTCATGGACCGTAAACGTGAAGAATTTTGCAGTTTCACCCAAGGCCGACTTTCTGTGGATGCCTATAGCAGGGAGTTTGGTAATCTCGCCCGATATGCAACTGAGGAAGTTTCTACTGACGCCAAGAAGCAAGCAAGGTTCCGTAAGGGCCTTAGTCCTGAGCTTCGCCGCGATCTCCGTCTGCATGAGTGCACATCTTTTCAGAAACTTGTCAACAAAGCCATCAGTGCTGAAACTGGTCAGACTGACTATGACGCAACATGCAAGCATGGCCGTGATATGGGTTCCTCATCCGGTGCTGGTCCTCAGAAGCGCCGCGTGTGGGTACCCAACACCGCCCTGCCACCCAGGTTCACACCGAGGCCATCTTTCCAGGCGCCTCGCCCCGTTCAACAGTCTGCACCGACCAAGCCCTATGGGGGTCCAACCAACAATGCTCCTCCACGTACCAGTTCCGTGACTTGTTTCAAGTGTGGGGAATCTGGCCACTATATGCGTGAGTGTCCCCAGACTAACCCCAATCAATCTGCTAAAGCTGTTGGCCGTGGCAAGCCGACAGGGAAAGTGTTCCACGCCAAGCCGGTCACCGCTTCACGTGGCCATGTTAACTGTATCTCTGCCGAAGAAGCTCAAGAGGATCCCAACGTCGTTCTCGGTACGCTTCTTGTTAATTGCCACCCGACATCTGTTCTTTTCGATACAGGAGCCTCTCATTCTTTTATATCTGAAAACTATGCTCGCTTGCATAACGTCGCATTCGGTGATATGCCAACCTCTATGGTAATTCAAACTCCGGGATCCAAATGGCAAACTTCTAGAGTAAGCCATGGAAATGAAATCCAAGTCGACAGACTTGTTTTTCTCGCATCTTTGATAGCCCTTAAATCTTCAGATATTAATATCATTTTGGGTATGGACTGGATGTCAGCTCATCAAGCCAAAATTGATTGCTTCTCTAGGACTGTTCAACTCACCCATCCTTCGGGGAAGATAGTCAATGTCTTGACCCGAATAGCCAAGCGACAATTATATTCTCTTAACGCCAGCCCTTTGCCAGATCTTGAGGACGTGCCGGTAGTCTGTGACTTCCGGATGTCTTCCCAGAGGAATTGCCAGGTGTTCCACCTGACAGGGATGTTGAGTTCGTAATAGATCTCATTCCAGGAACCGTTCCGATTGCTAGAAGACCCTATAAGATGGCACCCCTAGAACTAGCCGAGCTTAAGAAACAACTCGATGAGTCCTTGAAAAAGGGTTTCATCCGACCTAGCTCATCTCCGTGGGCTTGCCCCGTCCTATTCGTTAAGAAGAAGGATGGTACGGACCGGATGGTTGTAGATTACCGACCTGTCAATTTGGTCACAATCAAGAACAAATATCCACTTCCCAGGATCAACGACCTGTACGATCAGCTCGCTGGATCCTCAGTCTTCTCCAAGATGGATTTGAGGTTGGGCTACCATCAAATCAAAATCAGAAACGGGGACATTCCTAAAACGGCCTTTGTTACTCGTTATGGCCAATACGAGTACACCGTCATGTCCTTCGGTTTAACCAACGCTCCAGCCACCTTTTCTCGGTTAATGAACTCAATCTTCATGGAGTATTTGGATAAATTCGTCGTAGTTTATCTCGATGATATACTCATCTACTCCAAGAACGAGGAAGAACATGCCGAACATTTAAGGCTAGTGTTGAAGAAACTTCGAGAGCATCGCCTTTATGCCAAATTTTCTAAATGTGAATTCTGGTTGTCAGAAGTGACCTATCTGGGTCATGTAATATCTGGTAAAGGTATTGCTGTTAACCCTGAGCGAGTTCAAGCCGTCCTTAATTGGACTCCACCTGAATCGGTCAAGCAAGTTCGGAGTTTTCTAGGCTTAGCGAGCTATTGTCGTCGCTTTGTCGAGAACTTCTCCAAAGTTGCTAAACCTCTAACCGAACTCCTCAAGAAAGATAAGAAGTTCGAATGGACTCCACAATGTGAGCACAGCTTTCAGGAACTGAAAAGACGCCTGACCTCTGCTCCCGTACTGGTACCGCCAGACTTCTCCAAGGACTTTGTTATCTACTGCGACGCCTCGCGACAAGGACTAGGTTGCATTCTTATGCAAGATCGACACGTAATTGCTTACGCTTCACGGCAATTGCACCCACATGAGGAGAATTATCCTACTCATGATCTAGAGCTTGCAGCCGTAGTCTATGCACTTAAGACCTGGCGACATTACCTCCTCGGTAACCGTTGCGAAATATTCACTGATCACCAAAGTCTGAAGTACATTTTCACCCAACCGGATTTGAATCTCAGGCAGAGACGTTGGGTTGAATTGATCACAGACTTCGACTTAGGAATAACCTACACCCCAGGGAAAGCCAACGTCATGGCTGATGCGCTAAGTCGTAAATCTTATTGTAACAACCTGATGTTACAACAAAGTCAACCGCTTCTCCATGAGGAATTTCGGAAGCTTAACCTTCACATTGTTCCTCAAGGTTTTCTTTCCACCTTGGTGGCAAAACCTACTCTTACGGATCAAATCATCGCTGCCCAAAAGCGAGATAAGGGAATATCTAAAATCAAAGAGAACATTGCTAGCGGAGGTGCTAGTTGTTTCTCCACAAATGACCATGGTGTTGTGTACTTTGAGAACCGTCTAGTGGTTCCCAAGAACCAGCATCTACGGCAGTTGATCCTTAAGGAGGCTCATGAATCTCCTCTCACCATTCATCCCGGTAGTACTAAGATGTATCAGGACCTACGCCAGAGGTTCTGGTGGACTAGGATGAAGAGAGAAATTGCTCAGTATATTGCTAATTGCGACGTCTGTCGTCGTGTAAAAGCAGAGCATCAACGGCCTGCTGGCACCCTTCAACCCTTAGCTATTCCTGAATGGAAATGGGATAAAATTGGTATGGATTTCATTACCGGTTTTCCCAGGACCAAGAGAGGGAATAATGCTATTTTCGTCGTGGTCGATCGTCTTTCCAAAGTAGCCCATTTCTTACCTGTTCGTGAGAGTATAACCGCTAGTCAGCTGGCAGACTTATACATCTCCCGAATAGTGTCTCTCCATGGTGTTCCTTTGGAAATTAACTCGGATCGAGGAAGTCTTTTCACCTCTCGATTTTGGGAAAGTTTCCAAAATGCTATGGGAACCCGTCTCTCCTTTAGCACCGCTTTCCACCCTCAGTCGAGTGGTCAAGTGGAACGCGTCAATCAGATTCTAGAAGACATGCTTCGAGCCTCTGTTATCTCATTCGGAATGGACTGGGAGAAGTGCCTTCCATTTGCCGAATTCGCTTACAACAACAGCTATCAATCTAGCTTGGGTAAAGCCCCTTTTGAAGTTCTCTATGGACGACGATGTCGAACACCCCTTAACTGGTCAGAGACCGGGGAAAGACAATTCTTTGGCCCGGATATGATTCAGGAAGCAGAAGAACAAGTTCGTATCGTTCGTGAAAAGTTGAAAACAGCCCAATCTCGTCAAAAGAGTCAATATGACCGAAAACATAAGGCTATGACTTTCGAGGTTGACGAGAAGGCTTATCTTCGGGTCACCCCTCTGAAGGGAACCCATCGTTTCGGTATCAAAGGCAAATTGGCTCCTCGTTACATTGGACCTTTTCGCATTCTTGCCAAACGAGGAGAAGTTGCCTACCAGTTGGAACTACCTCCGCACCTCTCCAGAGTTCACGATGTCTTCCACGTTTCTCAACTCAGGCGTTGCTTCTCGGATCCTATCCGTGAAGTGGACCACGAAACGCTTGATCTCCAAGATAATCTTACATATCGAGAGTACCCCATTCGTATCCTCGATCAGGCCGAACGTACCACGCGACGTCATAATATCAAGTTTCTCAAGGTTCAATGGTCGCACCATTCTGAGGATGAAGCAACTTGGGAAAGGGAGGATCGTCTTCGACTCGAGTATCCCGCCTTCTTCCCGGAGGAACCCAAATCTCGGGACGAGATTCTTTTGAGTGGGGGTGAGTTGTCACATCCTAGTTAGCCATGCATTAGAGTGTTGCATCATGTTTACTCTTTCATCAGAAACTTGAAATGGGGATCTGTGAAACCCTCAGAATCTTTTGAAAATGATCCAAATAAAAATTTCTCCAAAAAGGTCCAAGAAAATGCTCATGTTGCTCTCTGAAAATATTGGACAGAGATAAAAATCAAACCAATATTTTTAAGAGTTCACAGGTATTTATTTTGGGCATTTGGAATTAATGCATAATTATTTGCATTGGAAATATATTATTATATATATTAATATATGTCCAAATATTATGCCATTTATAAAGGAGCTTTGGAATAATATATATAGCTCCTGCAAAAATTGGCATAAGTTAAATAAATGATTTAATATATTATTTAAATCAAAACAAATGTCAGAAATTAGAAAAACAGAAATAAATAACAGGAGGAGCTTACCTGGGCTCCTCCACTGTGCGGCCCAGCCAGCTGGCCGGCCCAGCCAGCAGCCGGCCCAGCCCACCTCCCTCCTCTGTCGTCTTCGTCCCGACAGAGGGAGGGGAGTGTGGCCGGCGCGCGCGCGCGCCACCGCGCCACGCCACCTCTCTCCTTGCCTGCCTGCCCTCCCCTCCTTGCCTCGATGCCCTGGACGACGCCACGCCTCCCCCCTGCTCTCTCTCACTCTCCCCCGGCTCTTCCCTCCTCTCCCTCGCTCTCTCTCTCACACGGCCGAACACCACCGTCGCCGCCGTTCGCCATAGCAGCCGTCTCCGGCCACCCCTCGCTCCCCCGACTAGCTCAGAAGCTCCGCCACGACCCCCTCTTCCTCCCCACCGCTCCACGGTCCTCCGGAAGCCCTGCATCGCCGCCACGTCGCCGTTCCCCTCCTCGGGCTCCGACCACCGTCGCCGTCGATTCGCCGTCTCCAGCGCGTCCCCGAGCCCGCTTCGACACCCACTGCAACCGCGGTGAGCTACGCCACCGCTTCCCCCTCTCCTCCCCCTCGTTCCCCCACCGTAGCCTCCTCCCCACCGCGGCCGAACCTCCGCCGTCGCCGAGCTCGCCGTCGACGCAGCTCCGGTGACCATTTGGTCACCCCGGCGAGTCCAACGAGTTCGCAAGACCCCGTAGAGCATCCCTAGCGCCTCGCTTTGCTCGACTTCGAGCTCCAACCCTGTTCCCGTGCACGACCGAACCCCGGCGGCCGCAGCCGAGCTCGCCGCCGTCGACTCCGGCCACCCCAGGCCCAGCCACGGCCACCGTTTGACGCGCGGGAGCAAGAGCTTTCCAACGAGCCCAAGCACGGCCTCTCCCGTGCCCTATAGCGCGATTCCGCATCGCGCCGCCGTCTCGGGCCTCGCCGGCGTCACGTCGCCGGTGGGTTTGACCCACCTTGACCACGGCAGGACACCCCCTGAGTCCCTGACAGGTGGGCCCAGCCCTGTAGCTAATTAGGATTAGCGCTAACCACTGTTAGTTAACCCCCTTACACTGACTAGTGGGCCCCAGCGCCACTAATTAGTAATTAGGATTAAATTAACCCTGTTTAACCCCCCTGTCACTGACGTGTGGGCCCCACACGTCAGGTTTGACTTCAGCCAGCCGCAGTTGACCACTGACGTCATGCTGACGTCATGCTGGCGCAATAATTATAATTTCTGGATTTAATTTAAATCAGGAAATTCCAGAATATTATTTAAACTTCAAAAATTCATAACTTTTATTCTGTAACTCCAAATTGGACAAATTATATATGAAAAATGATCAGAAAAATCCAATCTATCCATCTGTACTATTTTCATGCATGATCAAACAAGTTAAATTGATGTTTCAAGCAGAACAAGGAAAAGCACTTAAAGAGACCATGTTTGAGTTTGAAATTTGAATCTTTGATTCAAATTTGTTCAAACCCTTCTGGTTTTAGTTGCATTAGCCCAACACACTCATATTGCTATGTTTCATGCATGCATCATATTGTTGCACATTGTTTGGTGATGGTTGTGTATCGGTGTCCTTTGCGACAGGTTCTGCCTCCGAGGAGTACCGTGATTACCCTAACGAAGAACCGTATCAGTGCATCGAACCATCAGGCAAGCAACCAACCATTTGATCATATCGATACAATCCCATGTTCTCGCTCCTGCTCTCTTTTACTGCATTAAGACAACGCGATTCAAACTGCTGTGTGCTACGGTAGTTGAACCCATTTCCTCTGCATGACCTGTCATTGCCACAGTAACTAGATGAAACCCACTAGCATGTGTAGGAGTTGATTGAGCCATATGTATGTGTTGTTCCTACCTTGCTATGCCTGCTATGCTTAGAGTCGTGTCAGGTCTGGTTCATCTGGGTGATGGGCTAGAGTGAAATGATTATGTCGGTAATGAGAGTGGTGTGGTGAACACGATTTGGTAAAGGTATCGATGAGAGGCCATGTAGGAGTACATGGTGGGTTGTTTCATTGAAGCCGACCTTAAGCACTGAGATCTGTATATGTGATTTAAGATACAGCTACTACCATGCATTGGGCCCTGAAATATGACCCCGCTCGACTTCTTATTCACCCTAGCTCTCTGTCCAGGAGTTGCAAGTAGTTTCTGGTGTTTGTAGCCTACTGGAGGCCGTGGACAGCGCTGACCGTAGGGGTGGGCTGTGATGCGGTAGGTACGTGGCACGGTGTACCGAATACCCGTTAGGTATCTCGGGAACCCTGTTCACATCGTTCGGGGCCGTATGGGAAACCTCGGCCGGACTCCCTGCGGATGGAACCTGAATAGGCGATAAACCTGGACTAGAGGCTTAAGTGTTTAGGTAGGTCGTGGTCTACACCCACGTCGGCTTTCGCTTGAAGTCTGCCGAGCACATGTCGTGTGCAGACGCTAAGTGGTGGAAACATGTATGAAGAAGTACACCCCTGCAGGGTTAACATGATCTATTCGAATAGCCGCGTCCGCGGTAAAGGACTACTTGGTTGCCTATACAGTTCATAGACAAGTAAATGGAAACTACTAAAAGCCTCAAGATAAGTGTGAGTGCCGAGGATGGCTCTTCCGTAGGAAGACGGAGGTGGATCCTCGGTAGTGTATTGAAGTGGTGAGTAGTGGACTCGTGTGCGCAAAACCATTTCAAGTTGGAGTATCGTAGGATAGCCTAGCCAAGAGTCAAAGCTGGCTTGCTGCAATAACTCCACCAACCCTTCTTGATACTATGCATGTATGTAGGATCTGATGTAAGTCTTGCTGAGTACCTTTGTACTCATGTTGCTATAATCTACATTTTTACAGAAGACGCTGCAACCCCTTCTGATGGGTTCTATGTAGACGTTGACATCAACGAGTAGGCTAAAGACCCAGGTGGTGACCCTGAGCTTGTGAAGGACCACGTAGTATAGCTAGGCTTTCCAAGCCTCTTTTATTTTACTAGTTGTCTGTACTCAGACAAGTTACTTCCGCTGCTGGTTTGTATGACTGTATGACTTGTATGTTGGGTCGTGAGACCCGTACCTTTGTGTATGTTATGTATGGCTCCCTGAGCCTTAAATAAAGTACTTGTGTCGTAGAGTCATGTTGTGATGCTTCGTTGTATTTGCACATATCGAGCATATTGTGTGTATGATTGAAATGCTTGGTATGTGTGGGATCTGACTATCTAGTTGTTTATCTTTAGTAGCCTCTCTTACCGGGAAATGTCTCCTAGTGTTACCGCTGAGCCATGGTAGCTTGCTACTGCTCTGGAACACTTAGGCTGGCCGGCATGTGTCCTTCTTCGTTCCTGTGTCTGTCCCTTCGGGGAAATGTCACGCTTTGAGTACCGGAGTCCTGTTAGCCCGCTACAGCCCGGTTTACCGGAGTCCTGCTAGCCCAGTGCTACAGCCCGGACCCACTTGCTGATGACCGACACGTTCGAAGCTGGGTCATGGATGCATGTCCCTGTAAGTCTGTGCCACTTTGGGTTTACGACTAGTCATGTCAGCCCGGGCTCCTTATCATATGGATGCTAGCGACACTATCATATACGTGAGCCAAAAGGCGCAAACGGTCCCGGGAAAAGGTAAGACGACACCCGTGGGGATACCGTGCGTGAGGCCGCAAAGTGATATGAGGTGTTACCGGCTAGATCGATGTGACATCGAGTCGGGGTCCTGACAAAAACGGACCTCCTACGGTCGAAACGGGGGCCCTGTTGATCGGGAGGGGTGTGGCGTACCACAAAACAGACGAAATGGACCTCCTACGGTCCAAACAGGGGTCCTGTTCATCGGGAGGGGTGTGGCGTACCGCAAAACAGGACTCCACGGGATACTGTTCATCTCCACCATCGACCTCCTCCAGCCTCCACGGGCTACCGTCGACCTCCTCGAGCCTCCACGGGCTCCTGTTCATCCAGCCTCCACCGCGTGCTACTCCACCGGCTACTGTTCAACCACCCCTCCACCGTCTACTGTTCATCCAGCCCTCCACACCACAGGGTCCTGTTCAACCACCCCTCCACGGCCACCCCTCTACCGTCTACTGTTCATCCAGCCCTCCACACCACGGGGTCCTATTCATCCAGAGGCAACGCCACCGCTCACTATTCATCCAACCCTCCCCCCCCCCCCCCCGCAACGCTCACTGTTCATCCAATCAATCATCTTCAGTTAGCAGCGGTAGCGAAGGAATCGCTCCATCGACTTCAGTTAACACCCATCGATCGATCGCTCCGGTTCAGTAACATGTAGCCTGTAGTGCAATCGCTCGGGTTCAGTTAGAGTCCAACGCCTCGCTCGGGTTCAGTTAGAGCCAACGCCTCGCACACACGCGCGTACGTGTACGAGAGAAACGCGCATCGCTCAGCCCCCGACCTCCCACTGTAATCGGCAACTCCCCGAAATTTTCCTTCCCCTCACTTCTACCATGGTTTTTTCCGTCATGGACGGCCCAAAGAATGTCATGCAGCTGCGTCTCCGGCCCGCCCAGGACGAAATGCCCATTTTCTGTCATGATTTTTTGTCATAGAAGTAGGAGCCTACCACATCTATGATGATACCGGGTTTTGTCACAATTATCGTCATAGAAGTGTCATAAGTATGACAAAAAAAATTCGTTCGGCCCAAAATGTCACGGATGTGTCTTTTTTTTGTAGTGTATGCTCCAAAACCCTCAACTACTTTCCCACATCCACATATGACCTAAACCTAAAGTCCAACTTGGCCCCACCGATTCTTTCTATCCAGCGCCACCGAGTTCAGATGTCATAGCCACTGCCACAAACCCTAGGCAAATCGGTCTCACCGATAGGGATCTCGGTCCCACCGAGATGGGATTGTAATCTCTCTATTTCCATTTATAACGTTTCGGTCTCACCGAGATGAGCGATTGTTCCCACCGAGATGGGATTGTAATCTCTCTGTTTCCCTTCATAATGTGTCGGTCTCGCCGAGATGAGCGATTGTTCCCACCGAGATTGCAATGTAAACTCTCTGTTTCCTTTTTGTAACATTTCGGTCTCACCGAAGAGAGCGAACCGGTCCCACCGAGTATACCTGACCAACTCTTTGGTTATCTTATTACCAAAATCGGTCTCACCGAGTTTGTATAATCTGTCTCACCAAGATTACGTTATGCCCTAACCCTAACCATATTGGTCCTACCGAGTTGCATGTCGGTCCGACTGAAAACCCTAACGGTCACTACGTTTACTAAATCGGTCTGACCAAGTTTTCTGATTCGGTCCCACCAGGACTGGTAAATTGTGTGTAACAGTTAGATTTTGTGCGGAGGCTACATATACCCCTCCACCTCCTCTTCATTCGTGGAGAGAGCCATCAGAATAAACCTACACTTCCAACTTACCATTTCTGAGAGAGAACCACCTACTCATGTGTTGAGACCAAGACACTCCATTCTTGCCATATGATTCTTGATCTCTAGCCTTCCCCAAGTTGCTTTCCACTCAAATCTTCTTTCCACCAAATCCAAATCCTGTGAGAGAGAGTTGAGTGTTGGAGAGACTATCATTTGAAGCACAAGAGCAAGGAGTTCATCATCAATGCACCATTTGTTACTTCTTGGAGAGTGGTGTCTCCTAGATTGGCTACGTGTCACTTGGGAGCCTCCGACAAGATTGTGGAGTTGAACCAAGGAGTTTGTAAGGGCAAGGAGATCGCCTACTTCGTGAAGATCTACCTCTAGTGAGGCAAGTCCTTCGTGGGCGACGACCATGGTGGGATAGACAAGGTTGCTTCTTCATGGACCCTTCTTGGGTGGAGCCCTCCGTGGACTCGCGCAGCCGTCACCCTTCGTGGGTTGAAGTATCCATCAACGTGGATGTACGATAGCACCACCTATCGGAACCACGCCTCAAAAATCACCGTGTCTCCAAATTGCATTTGAAATCTCCAAACCCTTCCCTTTACATTCTTGCAAGTTGCATGCTTTATTTTCCGCTGCTCATATACTCTTTGCATGCTTGCTTTAATTGTGTTAAGATTGCTTGACTTGTGCTAAGTTTGCTAAAATCTACCAAAGACTAAAATTGGGAAAAGCTTAAGTTTTTATTTGGTCAAGTAGTCTAATCACCCCCCCCCCCTCTAGACATACTTCAAGATCCTACAGAAGCCTGGTCAGGGTTCATGGTTCAAGGGCTAGGGACTGCATGGATCGTTTTTTTCTTTAGCTGCCTCTATTCCAAAATAAGTGTCAACTTTAGTAGTAGTACAACTTTGTACTAAAGTTTGCACAAAGTTGAGACACTTATTTTGGAACGGAGGGAGTACATATTTGTTATGATCTGTCAATCATTGAGATGCAATAGCATGCATGTTAGTCTCCTTTGTATTTGATGAAATGTTGCAACAGGCAACCTTGGACGCAAGATACATGTAACAGAAGCTGGAAGCTTCATAGCATTGTACAAATTTATCTCGCTGATAAATTACAGTACGTACTAGTACTTCCTCCATTCCTAAATATAAGTCTTTGTAGAGATTTCACCATGAACCACATGCGGATGTATATAGATGCATTTTAAGTGTAGATTCATTCATTTTGTTCTGTATGTAGTTCACCTAGTGGAATCTCTACAAAGACTTATCTACTAGTAATAGCTAGCCCCCACTACTAGGAATTCTCTATCCTCTCCTTGAGCCACATCATCAAAATTGATGTAGCTTTTAGATGAAGTAAATCAGTCCATAATAGCCGTCTGATCTAGACGTTGAGAGGCTCCGCACTAAGCCACATGAAAGCATGCAGAAATACCATGGCACATGCATGTGAGTGGGTTTTAAATCACATCAACATGTCTGCATGCAAGAATGCACCGGTAGCATGCATGTAAGTGAGCTTTTAAGTCCCATTAACATGTCAAAAAGAAAAATATAATCCCATTATGCAGTAGAAGTTGGCTGATCTTTTTTCCTTATGTGGGATGATCTAAATGATGATGGGAGTTTATTTAGTTTGGCTACCACATTTTTCATGCGGTTATAGAGTTTTTTTAGTTCTATGAAATTGATAATTTTGCCCAGAGAGATATACCGCTGTTCCGCGGCAACGCGAGGGACTCATCTAGTAATATTTAGGAACGGAGGGAGTACTATGTAAAGAGTTAGGTGTCGCACGGTGATAGTGTGAGGTGGGCCAGGTAATCACCGAGTCTGCGTGTTTTCACTGCTCTTGCACTCCTCTACTATAAGAATGGAGAAAATTGTAATCTAGTACTAGTAGTAGTACCTCCTTTCGCCGAAAGCGTGGGACATCCAGCAGTCCTACCACCTCAGTAATAAAGACCAATGAGTCGTCAAATCACATAGACCCAGCAATAAGTTGGACGGACGAAGCAACCATCACTCTTGCGCTAGTGACAGGTCGCGTCCGCTCTGCCCGGGCATGAATGCGGCACCGATTCTTTGGAGCTGCGCTTACCGTTTCGGGCGGGAAGCGCACGCGGGCGATGGAGGGGCTTTGGGTGGGCCAGGCTGGTCAGGATCGGGCGTGGCAGCTGTCCGCATGTCCCTACCGGACACGCCCGAAAACGATAGGATGCACTGACTCTCGCGGCTAAAATCGTACACTACACACCATCTCTTTGTAGGAGTAGGTCAATCTGTCGCACTCTCTAGCACACACATGTTGTTAAACACACACACGCACACGCACACACCTTGGTCCCGTTGCACCTTCTAACGCGACTTATTACACCTAGACAAAGGGAGTAGTAAGTATATGAGATACGGTGGCACACTCACTTAAGTCGAATACAAGTGCCCAAAATTTGTGTGCATGTTATAATAAGGATTCACTTAAAATAGTACGTGAGCGAATAGAGGGATCAATTGGACAGTGTTCCCGAGCAGTAGCGAGATGTGTGAGGTAAGATACACCGCTAGCGCTTTTAATTTTTCTTATTAATTTGTTTTTTTCACCCTCAAACTGGTGGGACCCAACGTACTACGTGGAGAGAGATAAGGTGACTAAGGCTGCATTATTTCTGCACCATTGTGGATAGTCTTACCACCAAAGCCACATGACACGATTATGATTGAAATACCAATGACTCCCACACACACAAAAAAACACGGCATGCTTGTCACATGAATGCAGGAATGTTTAAAAGGTTATTTTCCTCTCATTGAACATAACGGGAGGGTTGTGTAGCTGGTTAGCCTGTTCGCTCATCAAACTTGAGGTCTCGGGTTCGATAACTACACTTGAGCATAATTTTTGCCAGGAGGATTCTTTGACTGGTCAAAATGTTTTCTAGGGTTTGCACGCTTCACACTCTCTCTCCAGTATATATATATACACACTGGAGCCTCAGCGCTTGTAGTTGCTCTCTTCACACTCTCTCTCCCTCTCCCGCTGGAGCCTCAGCGCTTGTAGTTGCTATATTCACACTCTCTCGCCCCCTCCAGATCTAAACAAGACATTGTTGGCCTCTCTCTCCCCTCACTGCTGCTCAAAGAGCCGCAGGATCTGTCTGCCGGGAAGGGAAGGTGGCTTAAAGCTGTCACCGTCGGTGAGGGAGGGAATTCACTACCGGCGCAGCTGTTCACTTTCCACCCAGCGGCAGCACGGGAGGGCCTCCGACCCCTTCTTCTTCGCCGCCGTCCCGTCTCCCATCGAACCATGCCCCAAGAACCTTAAGGTATATTTTACTTACTCCACATGCATTGCTCTAGCTGCATGTATACCATGAATCTAGGACGTGGTTCAAAGAGGAAAGGAGTGGGGGAAAGTAGTGGGAAAATTTGTATATAGCATGAATCTAGGACGTGGTTCAAAGAGGAAATGAAGGGGGAAAGTTGTATAGCATGAATCTAGGATGTGGTTCAAACAGGAAAGGAATGGGGGAAAGTAGTCGGGAAAGTTGTATCACATAAATCTAGGATGTGGTTCAAAGAGGAAAGGAAGGGACGAAAGTACTAGTTCAAAAAGGAAAGGAAGGGACAAGGCTATAGAGTTTGAGCAGGACTAGATTTGTTGCGCTCACATAGGGAAAGGTGTCTAAAGATAACAAAACTGGGACCAACACAAATATGCTCCTTGGTTGTTTGTTCTTTGTTGCAACAGAATGTGCATGACCACAGTACAACGGTAGATGCACATGGTGCTGGTGCGTCCACTGTCCTGTACAACTCATTAGCTATTGTTAATCTAAGGCCCTGTTTGGTTAAAAACTCCCTAGTCCCTACCTGCTTGGTTCCAGGGACTAAACATGGACTAGAGGTTATTAAATGACATGCTAAAAGACCATGTTACCCCTAGTAATGAACTAATAGAAACAAGGTGCGATGCGTGGCAGGGGCAACTGTTGGAAAAAGTCCCAAAAAGACTCCCTCGGGGTCTTCTTTCTTTAGTCCCAAATGCCCACTTTTAGTCCCAAAAAGTCCCTCCTATTTGGTTTAGATGGGACTGACACGGAGTATTTTTAGTCCCTACACCAAAATGTCCCTGTAAACAAACACCCTCTAATAATGCCGCTAGAAAATTGATGCAATGCCACAGTTAAAAGCAAATTACATGTTTAACGAATTTTATTGTTAATATAATCTCTATGTTAATATTAATCAATGCCACCGTTTGAGAAATGCTACTGTCTTGCTTTCTTTCCCATTTAGATAAGGTAGATGCTTCTTTTTGTTGGCTTCTGTGTCATCCACCGTTATTGACCACTAATTGTTTCCTTTGCACCTCTGTGTAAACAGGGTTATCTACTTCACCTCGTTGCCATTGTGACCTTTTGTTGCACTGCACAAAACACTTTTGTTTTAAGAGTGTTTTGTGCAGTTCAACCAAAATGTCACACCGACAACGTTGCTTGATTGCTTGATCTTAGTGGAACTGCACAAGAGGAGATCTTACTTCCTATCCGTTAAGGCGAATTTGGTTCAGATCTTCTTCTTGTGAGTTGTTTGAATTCCGCATCATGAGAGGTCAGTACTAGCCTTCTTTCACATGATTCTGCAGTGTGCTTTCATATGTTGTGCTACTTGTACGATAATGTTGCTTGATTTTAGTGAACTGCACAAATGGAGACAAGACTTCCAATCTGTATGTGCACCGTAATATCCCATTGAGGTAAGATAAGGATATTTCACAACTGCTGGCCTGTATTTTGCCACTTTCATCAGAAAATTAAGTTTAGTACTATACTTGTGCTCCCTAATTGACATGCCAAATCTTACATTGAAGGCGAAGCTTGTCTGTTATTGAACCAAGTGATGAAGGGGAAGAACAAGCGGAAGAAAAACAAAAATCAACTCCCGGTGCTGTAATGAAGCACTGGAACTGTGATGACACAAGTAATGATATAGTTTTGCATCTTAATTTATTGCTATGGCTGGAACGAGCAATTGTTTTGCCACTGATTTGATGCCATACGTAATTATCTCTACTTGTGCAAACAGGGATCTTCTTTGAAGATACCATATATTTTAGTGGAACTGCACAAGAAGATGTTGGAAACATTAAACTAATCGAGGAGTATATAGTAAGCATGGCCACCCCATAGATAGCAACAGATGGTTCCGGAGAAGTGCTTCATCTGTATGCTCTACACAATCAGCCTCCTGACAAAGGTTGGTACTCGCCCACTGATTTCATCCATATGATTGAGCTTTGTCATCTCTATTGGTGTTGTGCTACTGTTTAGATACTGTCATGAAAAAGTGGTATTGTCCTTGAGAAGTGCTTCATCTGTGTTGTTTTAAATATTTCCTTTCCTTTTTTCGAGCAAACAGGGATGCTAGCATTTAGTAGTCCTCTTGTCTTTGCACAACAGGATCATCTTCCTCTGAAGAAGAATATGGAGTACGTGAAGTGACTAGTTCCGATTATGCCAGGATGAAGAAGCCCTGTCTATCTTCTCATCAGAAGGAGCAGTTGAAGGATGGTTACATTACTCCCCACAAGACCAAACTAACTTCAGCTCAGAAGGACTGACAAATCTCCATTTTTTGCTGTGATGCGCGAGTACAATGTTGTTCTAGGATTCTTTCTGGTGAGTTCCATTTTTCTAAAAGTGTGCTCTACATGGACCATGTATGTGCCTGTTGAAACTGTCAATTCATAGTACAATTTGCTTTATACTAATCACTTTTTTGTATTTGTGCAAACAGGGGTGCTCAGCTTGATTTCAATGGGAACTGCACAAAATGTTCATGAATACATCGAATCATTCATTTCCACCACAAGAAAGGAGGTGCCCATAAGTTCAAGGCGTTGCAACATATAAGGGCGAAATCATACAAGCTACGCGCGAATTTGGTTGATTTTGGTGGAACTGCACAAAAAGAACAGCTGGTTTATTTAGCACGAGGTGCCATGTCAATGTCCGAACTGATGGCAAACCCTGCCCATTCCACAATCGTAGGCATTTGATATTTTGGAATGGGACAACCTTGTCAAATTTTGCTCATTGATTTTAGCAAGATATGCGTTTGATATTTTCGAATGGGACGCCCTTTGCTGTCAGCAGCGTCGATCAATTCTTTCTTTATTCTTTAGTTGTGAAGTAAATATTGCCTCTGACATGTGAGTCGCTGAGATGCATAATCATCGATTGTTTTGAATGTTCTCTATGAATTGCCAGGCCTGTGTGTTTGATTGCAATGTACATAAACGCTAAAAAGCTGCTCAAACTCTTTGTACTCCTTCTGTTCCTTTTTACTTCGCACATTGTGAAAGTGCATACTTTTTTGTATAAGATTGGTCAAAGTAGAGATACTTTGACTGCAGACAAAACTTGTATGCAGACTAGAAAGGACCGGAGGGAGTACATGTGAAACTGCTGCAAACGAGGTGATCACCCTGGGAATAATGCTAGTACGTATTGTTTTGCATGTTCATCCAATGCCAGTGATACAGGAATTCGAACTAATCGAAATAAATTCATTCATACACGGTCGGATTTCATATAAACATGCCGGATTTCATTACATTTCATACATTCTTCAACTAAAAAGGGGTGCGCTGGAGGTATAATTAATTAACCGAAGCTACCCACCTGTGTCCCGCTGAGCCGAACAGAAGCTTCAGTGACTTAACTGCAGGTGCAGTTGCGTAACTGACATGTGGCCTGTTGGGCCCACGTGTCAGTCAGCCAACTGCACCAGCAGTTAAGTAGAAGCAGCGTTCTTCTCCAGCGCAGCTCTCCGACTCCACGTCGCCGCCAAGAAGCTAACCGCCGTCAATGGTCAACCCGCCTAGCTTGGCTTCAACCGGAGGGTAGCAGCGGTGGCCTTACTTGGACCCGAGCGGCGGCGACCTACCGTGTTCTACTCTTCCTCGTTTTCTGTGTGGCGCGGCCTCGTTGGCAGCGGGGCGGGGCCTCGGCGGAGCCGGCGATGTCCTCTGTCTCATTGCCGGCGGGCGGCGCCTCAGCGGAGCAGTGGAAATCCTCCCCCATGTTGCCGGAAGGGTGGGGCCTTGGCTGAGCCGGTAATGCCCTCTGCCTCGTTGTTGGCGGGGCGGGGGCTCGGCGGAGCCGGCGGTGTCCTCTGCCTCGTTGTTGGCGCCGCGGGGCCTCGGCGGAGCAGGGCCTCGTCGACACCAGTGGAGCGGGGACTCATCGGAGCTGGCATTGTCCTCTGCCTCATCCTCGGTCTCGCCAAACAGCACCTCGCCCGCTTCATCGCCCTCTTTGCTAGCATCTTTGTAGGCGGCCGCAGCCTCCGCCACCCGCATGCGGTACTGCCAGCACTCGAGGCGGCCCTTGTGGGCAGAGCGGCACGAGTCGAGCAGCGCCTCCTGCTCCACCCGCTCCGCGGTGATCTGCTCCTTCGCCTGCGGGTGCTCCTGGAGGAGATGGTGGTTGTAGGCGGCGCCGGCCTGCGCCTCCCGGAACTGCTCCTCACGCATCTGCCTCACCCTGTCCATATATTGGGCACGGGCCTCGTCGATGGTCATGGTGCAATGCACCAGCGAGGATGGCACAGAGGAGGGGGTTGGCGCCGGATCGTCGAGTACCATGTTCTCCATTGGGACGTCGTCGTCCTCTGGATGCCTGTCGGCCAGCCGGTTGGCAGCAATGGCGGCCATCTCCTTGTGGTCCATCGTCCTCCCGTCCCGCAGAGCGCTGGAGTGCGAGGAAGCCATGGTGGGCAGTAGTGGTGTGGACATGAGAAAGGGAACGGATGCGGATGACTGCGGCTATGGCCGGCGCAGCAGTTTATATAGCAATGGTGGGCGGGCGGAGGGACGGACGTGTGGCACCAGAGTAGCCGCCTCGGCAACCGCGTATCATCAATGTGTGTGGTAGATGGATGGACGGACAGCACTTGTGTCGTTTGAAGGCGGAGCAATCGCCTGCACCAGGAAGCAGGGCGGCCGGCGCTGACTGTTTCGGGAGGAAAGCGCGCGCGAGCGAGGAGATAACTTTACTTGGATAGGATGACAATGGGGACCCACCAGGTCCATAGCCTCACGTACGCAAGTGCCTCCTTATTTATATATATTATATATATAATTATTTTGCTTCCTCCTGGTTTCCTGACATCACGGTCCCACACCATTGTCAACCTATGTACTCCCTCCTTTCCGGTTTATAGGGCTTATCTTAAAATTTTAGTTTTTCCATTTTATAAGGCTCAATTTGGTTGTTTTCCATCACATGTTCAGATTCCAAGGTGCATTAAATCATTGCATGCAAGTATTAAGAGAAAATTGACCAAATCATGTACTTTATGCATGCATGCATTGCAATGCATTGATAAACATATTTTTTTGAGGATAACAAGAGCATTAATTAGGTGCTTTTGCAAAACTACAAAAAGTGTTCCACCACTCGCCATCTACCTTGATTGGTGAAATTTTTGAATTAAGCATTATAAAACGGAAAGGAGGGTGTAGTCAATAAACGAGAGAATTGCACAAGAAGCGGCCGACAACTGGGACCAAGCAGCTCGAGCAGTATTTGTGTTTTTGAGGTGTGAGCACTGCAGAGCTTTTTGATATTTACCCCAGATATTAATTTTTCTCCTCTGAACAACAACGAAAACATCGCTGCAGGTATTAACTGGGCGGGCTGTGGCCCGTCTAGCCCAGGCCAGATATCCAGCCCAGATATTAATTTTTTTCAAGCTGAAAATGGCTAGCCCAGCTATACTTTTTTTAGGAATACCCAGGCAAGGTCAAGTTGTTATTCTCCGCCCCGCTGGGCTGCAAATCTTTCCTAGGA
Source organism: Triticum aestivum (assembly GCF_018294505.1). Lineage (NCBI taxonomy): Eukaryota > Viridiplantae > Streptophyta > Magnoliopsida > Poales > Poaceae > Triticum > Triticum aestivum. Next base: position 642,606,042 of record NC_057798.1, on the reverse strand, counting down.
GGGATGCATTAGGCTTAACAAGAAAATGGGCTTTAAGAAATAATAAATGGGATGTAATTATAAAAACTGGGTAGTAACTATAAAAAATGCACCAAACAGTGATTACTTTATAAAATATTATTTTTGGATATTGAAAATTTTAATTTCATTAATTGTTGCGAGCGCAATGTTTCATTGGATTTTTACGTAATATAAATTTATATTGAAATTGTATTTAATCTGACTAGAAATTTCGGGATAAAAATATTCGGATCTCATCAAAATGTGGGAAATTTTATTGAATTCTGTTTTGAACGGTTGGTTGAAATGGGCTGTACTTTTAACAAACTGTAAATGGGCTGTAGTAAATTCCATTAGAATTCAAAAATGGGCTACACGTTCTTACAAATCTCAATTGGGCTATAAGTTCTCTGCCACACACTTCTGGCCTTACTAAGTTGATGTGTCCCCTAAAAAATAGAGTTGACGCGTATGCAAGGCTTTGTCAACTTATAGTCAACACACGGTTCCTGCAGTAGTGGCCGTTGGATGTCCATCCAATGGATGCCATGCTTCTTATTCAATCTCGGATATTCTAGCTTCACCTGCCCAAAAAATGATTCCTCCCCCTGACATCTGGGGGCACAATTTCGGAAGCTAACCTGTGGGCCTACTAAGTTGACGTACCAAGGGCTTTGTCAACTTAGTCAATATAAACGATTCTAGCTGCAGTGACCGTACGATGTCCATCCGACGACCGTCGTGCTTCTTCAACCTCTGGTCTTCTTGCTCCAGCCTCCCAAAGTAGCGCCGGTCGTGCCGCCTGCTCCTGCCTCCTGTGGCCGGCTGTGCTGCCGCGGAGGCCTCACTGCCCCCTACTACTCCCACCGCTGGCCAGGCCATCCCTCCACTCACCCACACCCCCTGTTACTCTATGGCGACGGTAGCACAACCGAACCAGTGAACCCTCGTACTCCTCTCCGCGTGTGCATCCACTGCCGCGTCTTCCCCGGATCCGCGTCCTTCCCTTCCTAGGCCCCGCCGTCGTCCACCTCCGTGGTGCTCTCGGCGCGGCGTGGTCAACGTGGTGAAGGAACGACTTCCATCGGACGTGGACTGTACGTGGAGAGCCTGACAGCTGGGTCCACGGCAGCCGCAAGGAAGTGCCTCCTTATTACGCGCAAAATAATTATTCCTCCACCTGACAGTGGGGACCCACTGGACGGGCCACAGTATTTCGTGAAAAAAAGATTCACCCCCTGACTGCTGGGACCCACGAGCTACATCTTGGCACGTAAGGAAGTGCGTCCGGGAAAAAAATGATTCGCCCCCCTGAATGCTGGGACCCACCAGCTACATCTTCGCACGCAAGGAAGTGCGTCCGAAAAAAAACGATTCGCCCCCGGACTGCTGGGACCCATCAGCTACACCTTCGCACGCAAGGAAGTGCGTCCGGGCAAAAAAATGATTCGCCCCCCTGACTGCTGGGACCCACTAGCTACACCTTCGCACGCAAGGAAATGCGTCCGGGCAAAAAAAACAAAACAATTCGCCCCCCTGACTGTTGGGACCCACCAGCTACATCTTCGCAGGCAAGGAAGTGCCTGACAGTCGGGACCCACCTGGTCGAAGCATACGTAGCATTGTCATCCTGGTCGCGAACGTGTACGTACATACTCGTCGATGTAGAGGCGCGCACGTGTCATAGTAGAGGCGCGCATGTAGCATGTACACGTACGTACAGCGGCCAGGGTGCAAGAAAGAAAATACGGCCACGTATGTGTACATACGGGCGAGGTCTCAAACGCTTACTCACGCATACGTACGGCGAGGGCTCGTATACATGGCTGGCTCGGAACGGAAAAACAGCGTCGTCGCCGTGTTCATGGGGAGGCAATGGAATGCGTCGTGTTCATAGGGAGGCAACAGAATGCGTCGTGTTCATCGGGAGGCAACGGAACACGTGGCAGCCAACCGGCTGGGTCGGAACGGAATGCGTGGTCGTGTTCATCGGGAGGGCTTGGACAGAACAGGCGATGGAAACGAGGCTTGGCATACCGCACAACGAAGGAAACGGACCTCCTACATTTGGAACGGGCTCCTATTGATCGGGAGGGGTGTGGCATACTGCAAAACGGAGGAAACGGACCTCCTACGGTCGAAACGGGGGTCCTCTTGATCGGGAGGGGTGTGGCGTACCGCAAAACAGAGGAAACGGACCTCCTACGGTCGAAATGGGGGTCCTGTTGATCGGGAGGGGTGTGGCGTACCGCAAAACGGAGGAAACGGTCCTCCAACGGTTGAAATGGGGGTCCTGTTGATCGGGAGGGGTGTGGCATACCGCAAAACGGACGAAACGGACCTCCTATGGTTGAAACGGCGGTCCTGTTGATCGGGAGGGGTGTGGCGTACCGCATAACAAACAAAACGGACCTCCTATGGTCGAAACGGGGGACCTGTTCATCGGGAGGGGTGTGGTGTACCGCAAAACGGGACTCCACGGGATACTGTTAATCTCCACTGTCGACCTCCTCCAGCCTCCACAAGCTACCGTCGACCTCCTCCAGCCTCCACGGGCTCCTGTTCATCCAGCCTCCACCGCGCGCTACTCCACCAGCTACTGTTCAACCACCCCTCCACGGGCACCCCTCCACCGTCTACTGTTCATCCAGCCCTCCACACCACGGGGTCCTATTCAACCACCCCTCCACGGCCACCCCTCCACCGTCTACTGTTCATCCAGCACTCCACACGACGGGGTCTTGTTCATCCAGAGGCAACACCACCGCTCACTGTTCATCCACCCCCCCCCCCACAACACTCACTGTTCATCCAATCGATCGGCTTCAGTTAGCAGCAGTAGCGAAGGAATCGCTCAATCGGGTTCACTTAACAGCCATCGATCGATCGCTCGGGTTCAGTAACGCGTAGCCTGCAATGCAATCGCTCGGGTTCAGTTAGAGCCCAATGCCTCGCTCGGGTTCAGTTAGAGCCAACGCCTCGCACACATGCGCGTACGTGTACAAGAGAAACGCGAATCGCTCGGCCCCTGACCTCCCACCGTAACCGGCAACTCCCCGAAATTTTCCTCCCCCTCGCTTGTACCACTGTTATTTCTGTCATGGACGGCCCAAAGAATGTCATGCAGCTGCGTCTCCGGCCCGCCCAGGACGAAAAGCCCATTTTCTGTCATGATTTTTTGTCATAGAAGTAGGAGCCCACCACATCTATGATGATACCGGGTTTTGTCACAATTATCGTCAAAGAAGTGTCATATGTATGACAGGAAAAAATTTCGTTCGGCCCAAAATGTCACGGATATGTCTTTTTTTTGTAGTGTTGGGCGTTTAAGATAGGTGTGAGGCACTCAGATGTAGATGATCTTAGGTTGAATAGGCTTTTAGAGCGTTGGATGTGCTACGTGGTAGAACCACTCATCTTGATGCAAGGCTAATATGTGTTATCCAATAGTGTAATAATTGTTGGCCCTCCAAATGCAAGGGTTTGGAGCGAACAATCAGTTCAGAAACTAAGATACACCACTCAAGTCAATAGCACTACAACACATAATAATAATTCACTTGTGTCCCCAACAACTCTAGTGAGGTCGTCAATCTCAGTAGCTTTGCTGGTTACAACAAGCTATGAGCATATCGTATGGTTGGAGCTATTCTTGCATTTTCGAAATAAATAACTGCATAAAATAGGAGCTCATGTAAAAGTAAAGTAGTGGCTATTTTTTATGAAAATATTGGACCGAGATTTATAAATTCACTAGGTGCATCTCTCGAAACAACATAGGTGCAGAAATACAAGAATATGTATGTGTAATGAACACTCGGGATATTCATGACAAATAATAGCATATGTTGCAACGACATTATATAGGCAGTACGTGAATGTATTTGTAGACCGATATCTGTCTGCAAACATCAATAAACAATATTCTACCTAGAGAGTGAAATCCATCCCGCATCTCAAAAAAACAACATCGAGAAATATGATATACAATTGATAATATATTCCTCTCCCCCAGTTTCATCAGAGGAACAATGAGATAACATATTTTAAATGCATAGTTGCATAAATACAACTATAAGTCTTTTCACTTTCTGTCACCAAAATAATCACTTGCGGAGATATTCTCCATCTAATGCACACAATTCCATCTACTATTTTTTTCATCTAAAGTAATCAATGGTTAGGTTAATGAATCACGAGCAATATATATCTAAAATTCATGTAATTGCAACATGTACAATCTGATCATAAAGTAATATATAGTTCATCATATAACAATAGATCACTACAAAAATTATATCATATGAATCACAATCATGTTAGGAAGATTGTGTGATCATTGTACCGAGGCATGGAGAGAAGATGTTACATATCAACTACTATGAACCCATAGTCTAGGTTCTGGACTACTAACACCCCACCAAGGGAACAACGAAGATTGATATTGACAAAGAAGGACACGATTCCCCCCTGTGGCAGAGAGTATAGAAACAAGGTTGTAGATGAGATCGCCTTGAAATGTGATGTAGCATGGTAGGATAATTCAATACAATTCGGATAGGTTTTTGGAGTATATAAGGACCAGGGGTGAGAGAACCAAGGTGAGGTGGTGCTCTAATGTTTCTTAGGCATGGTAGCAGTAGGTTAATGTTTGGACGTGAAGCGCAAGGGTGTGTAACAAGTAGAAGTCTTCCCCCGAGTTAATGAACCAATGTAGTAAATCCACGAACCTCAACTACATCTCCATTGATCACTACAGTCAAGTAAAACTTAACTTGTGTCCCCAACTCCTCTAGTGAGGTTGAAAATCCCACTAGTTTTGCCAGTTAGACAAGGATTGCTATATTGAGTGTTTTGAATTGCTTTGAAAATGGATTTTTTTACAGAATATTAAAGTGCAAGAAAACATAAAATAAAGGTATGTATTTATGAGGAAAGTGGACTAGGGTCCATAATTTCAATAGTGGCATCTCTCAAAATAGTATAGGTGATCAGTGCATTTGCGTACATGTTTCATAACTCATTTCTTGTATAAAAATTCATTGTACCGTCCATCTAGCTTACTTTCATGTCTATAATGCATGATTACTAGTTTCCACTCAATTTATTGTGATCATTGCATACATTTTTAGTGCTCTCTGGTTTTGATGTGCGTGGAGGTGATTTGGAACTCCCATGGACCTTGGTTGATGAAAGTATCCACCTTGGAATCTATCCGAAGAAGATACATGCACCCGATACAAGGCCCATGGAGATTTTGAATTTTTTTTGAGATTTCGTAAGAAGCCCAAATTGTTGATCTGATACTGGTAAGGTGTCTGGCTCGTCCATACAAATCCAACGAGCCCACAAACGCTCAAATCGGACTTTGTATGAAAAAATAGCAAGCAGAATACAAAATATCACACATGTTCAAAAGAGAAGACAATTCGCGGTACGATCGCGCATGGCCGTATCAGAGGTCATAGAGACTATATTGGCAACAGGATTCACGGTAACTTTTGTGATTCTTCAGTGATTTCGTCCTTGTTTGTTCCTATGGGATCCTTGCAGGTCAATGAATGTATTGGGAGAGGATGGGAATCCTCTAGAGCCCTTGGGTCAAAGGAGATGGGAGGTGGATCGACAAAGGGGACCCGTGAAGACCAGCTATAAATATAGGACACCAACCTTAGCCATGAAGACTAGTTATATATCACCATGCAAGATGCAAGCATTATACACCAACCTTAGGCAGGCGCACTCCCGTATCCACACCACAAGTTTCTAAGGCTAAAAGTTCGTCCCTCTTGGTGATGGTTTGAGTCCGCCCTGGCGATCCAGGTGCGATTAGGGCTTTGGTAGCCGCCTCTAGTCTAACCCTAGAGGCGTGATTGTGATCTGGCTTGGCAAGCGATCCGTCCTAGTCTAGACACCTCAAACTCCGGCGTGCTCCCTAGGGCGCGCCGCCGTAATACACCTGAACCCTAGGAGGAGGAGGGGGTAGCGGTGGCGGGGTGAAAGCAAGGTAAACCATGGAGGATGTTGCGGGGATGATGAAGGGGTTGAAGCTTTCGGAGGAGGAGAAGAAGGGAGTGAAGATCCAAATCCCAGCGAGGGAGAAGGGCAAGAACGTGGAGATCCAAGCGGAGGGTAAGGTCCTGTCAGATAATTTGGTGCATCAGGACGCGATCTCTCTGTCACTAGGGCGCGTGTGGTGTCCGATCAAGGGCACTGACTGCAAGGACGTGGGGGACAACCTGTTTGTGTTCACTTTCAATCAAGAGTCTGGTAAGAGGAAGGCAATCGAAGACGGACCGTGGATGTTCAACAAGGATCTGGTGGTGGTTGAGGATTATGTGCCAAGCAAGCGGATGGAGGATTATGAGTTCAACAACATCCAGATCTAGGTGTGAGTGTATGGTCTACCCCTTGGCATGATGAACAAGGAGTCAGCAGAGGAGGTTGGGAACATCATAGGAAGGTATGTGGAGGCAGATACGGGGAGGGATGGTAAGGCAATGGGGAAGTTCATGAGAGTGAAGGTGAGGTTTTGTATTGAGAAACCCATCATGAGAGGTTTTACACTTGAGAATGATGATCAAGGGGAGGCAGGGAGGAAGAAGAAGGGAAAGGCTGGAGAGCAGGATGATGATGGGTCATGGTGCCATTTTGAATACGAGTACCTCCCTGATTTTTATTACACGTGTGGTATCATTGGTCATGGAGAGAAGGACTGCTCGACGAAACTGGAGAGAGGGAAGGAGGCTTAGTTTGGTAGATGGCTCAAGGCAGACATGGGCCAAAGAAGAAGGAGCAATGAGGAGGGTTGATGGAGGAATGGCAGTAGGTTTCAAGGAGGAGGAAGGAGGTTTGGGCATGTTCGATCCAATGATAGGTTGGGTAGTGGGAGTGATAGTTTGTCGTGGAGAAAGGAGAGTTCCAAGGGCAGTGAGGAGGGAGTTGAAAAGATGGACAAGGGGGAGGAAGTGACGAGCCCAGAAAAGAAGAACTCCCATGGAGCCTTGGAGAGAAGAACCCACGTAAGCTTATGTTAGAAGGCGCTGAGACACGCAATGAGGATGGGAGGGGGTCGAAGGCAGGAGATGTACCTCAAACAACAACAACATTAGATAAAACAAAACAAACTGAACATTGTATGGATGTGGATGATACGTCTCCAATGTATCTATAATTTTTGATTGTTCCATGCTATTATATTACTTGTTTTGAATGATTATGGGCTTTATTATACACTTTTATATCATTTTTGGGACTAACCTACTAACCGGAGGACCAGCCCATATTGCTGCTTTATTGCCTGTTTCAGTATTTCGAAGAAAAGGAATATCAAACGGAGTCCAAATGACGTGCCAATTTTTGAGGATTTTTTATGGACCAAAAGAAGGCCACGGAGCATCGGAGTTGGTCCAGAAGAGCTCCGGGCTGCCCACGAGATAGGAGGGCGCGCCCCCCTGTCTCGTGGACGGCCCGGAGACCCCCCCTAACGTGAAACCAAAGCCAATAATTCCTATAAATACTGAAACTTTCGGGAATCAAGATAGATCGGGAGTTCCGCCGCCGCAAGCCTCTGTAGCCACCAAAAACCTCTCAGGAGCCCTTCCCGGCACCCTGTCGGAGGGGGGATCCATCACCAGTGGCCATCTTCATCATCCCGGCGCTCTCCATGACGAGGAGGGAGTAGTTTACCCTCGGGGCTGAGGGTATGTACCAGTAGCTATGTGTTTGATCTCTCTCTCTCTCTCTCGTGCTCTCCCTCGTGTTCCCTCTATGGCACGATCTTGATGTATCCCGAGCTTTGCTATTGTAGTTGGATCTTATGATGTTTCTCCCCCTCTACTCTCTTGTGATGAATTAAGTTTCCCCTTTGAAGTTATCTTATCGGATTGAGTCTTTTCTGAGAACACTTGATGTATGTCTTGCCGTGCTTATCTGTGGTGACAATGGGATATCATGTGCCTCTTGATGTATGTTTTGGTGACCAACTTGCGGGTTCCTCCCATGAACCTATGCATAGGGGTTGGCACACGTTCTTGACTCTCCGGTAGAACTTTGGGGCACTCTTCGAAGTACTTTGTGTTGGTTGGATGAATCTGAGATTGTGTGATGCCTATCATATAATCATGCCCACGGATACTTGAGGTGACAATGGAGTATCTAGGTGACATTAGGGTTTTGGTTGATTTGTGTCTTAAGGTGTTATTCTAGTACGAACTCTTTAATAGATCGATCCGAAAGAATAACTTTGAGGTGGTTTCGTACCCTACCATAATCTCTATGTTTGTTCTCCGCTATTAGTGGCTTTGGAGTGACTCTTTGTTGCATGTTGAGGGATTGTTATATGATCTATCTATGTTATTATTGTTGAGAGAACTTGCACTAGTGAAAGTATGAACCCTAGGCCTTGTTTCCTATCATTGCAATACCGTTTATGCTCACTTTTACCACTTGTTACCTTGCTGTTTTTATTATTTCAGATTACAATTACCTTTATCTACTATCCATATTGCACTTGTATCACCATCTCTTCGCCAAACTAGTGCACCTATACAATTTACCATTGTATTGGGTGTGTTGGGGACACAAAGACTCTTTGTTATTTGGTTGCAGGGTTGCTTGAGAGAGACCATCTTCATCCCACGCCTCGTATGAATTGATAAACCTTAGGTCATCCACTTGAGGGAAGATTGCTACTGTCCTACAAACCTGTGCACTTGCAGGCCCAACAACGTCTACAAGAAGAAGGTTGTGTAGTAGACATCAAGCGCTTTTCTGGCGTCGTTGCCGGGGAGGCTAGGTAAAGGGCACTCACTCACACCCCGTCAACTAAGCTCTTTTCTGGCGCCGTTGCCGGGGAGGTTAGCGCTTGAAGGTATATCTTTAGATCTTGCAATCGAGTCTTTTAGTTTCTTATTTTATCACTAGTTTAGTTTATAAAAGAAAACTACAAAACAAATGGAGTTAAGTTTGTCTCATACGCTTCGTCTTTTTAATATATTTCATGAGTATGATGGAAGGGAAAATTGTGCTCAAGTGCTAGAAGAAGAATGCATTAGAATGTTTGGTACTATATCTTTGTATGATGAGCATGATTGAAATGTTGTTAGTATGAATTCCTTGAATATCCATGATGCTAATGACATGCAAAGCCACAAGCTTGGGGAAGCTATGTTTGATGAAGATGATATTTATTGTCCCCCAAGTTTTGATGAGAATATTTATTATGATGAAAGCATGCCTCCTATTTATGATGATTATATTGATGAAAGTGGGTTTGGAAGAGTGTCAACTTTAGGAATTAGTGATCCCACTATTTTGGAGGATGTTGAATCTTATTGTGATGAACATGAAAGTGGATTTGGAAGAGTGTCAACTTTATTTAGTAATGATTCCACTATTTCGGAAGAGGTTCCAATTGATTATGAGAACAAAGTTGCTATCTATGATGATTATTGTGATGACTTGTATGATATTAGGAATAATGATAACCATGAAACTTGTCATCATGATTTTAGTTATCAATTGGATTATGCTTCGCATGATAATTATTTTGTTGAGTTTGCTCCTACTACTATTCATGAGAAGAAATTTGCTTATGTGGAGAGTAGTAAATTTTCTATGCTAGTAGATCATGAAAAGAATGATTTAGGTGCTGTTTATATTGTTAAATTCATTCATGATGCTACTGAAAATTATTATGAGGGAGGAACATATGCTTGTAGGAATTGCAATAATGTCAAGTTTCGTCTCTATGTGCTTAAAATTTTAAAGTTATGTTTGTTTTACCTTCCTATGCTTGTTGATTATTGTTGCCCTAAGTTGTTTGCTCACAAAATCCCTATGCATAGGAAGTGGGTTAGGCTTAAATGTGCTAGTCATATTCTTCATGATGCTCTCTTTATGTTTCAATTCTTATCTTTTATGTGAGCATCATTGTCATCATCATGCCTAGCTGGAAAGGCATTAAAGAAAAGCGCTTGTTGGGAGACAACCCAATATTTATCCTTGCTGTTTTTGTGTGTCTACATAAGTATGCTACTGTAGTAATAATGTTTTATAGATTTTGTTTCAATAAAGTGCCAAGTAGAACCTTTGGGAAGACTTGGGTGAAGTTTTTGTGATCTTGCTGTGAAAAACAGAAACTTCAGCGCTCACGAGATTAGCTGCCATTTTTTTACTGGAGAGTGCTTTTAGGTTGATTCTTTCTGCAGATGATTAATAGACAAATTACTCAGTTCCAGGAATTTAGTTCATAATTCTTGGGTTCTATAAGTATACGTTTGATACAGATTACTACAGACTCTTCTGTTTTTGACAGATTTTGTTTTCATTGTGTTGTTTGCTTATTTTGATGCATCTATGAGTAGTATCGGAGGGTATGAACCATAGAGAAGTTATAATACAGTAGATATTACACCAATATAAATTTATAATGAGTTCATTACAGTACCTAAGTGGTGGTTTTATTTTCTTATACTAACGGAGCTTACGAGTTTTGTGTTGAGTTTTGTGTGGTTGAAGTTTTCAAGTTTTGGGTAAGGATTCGATGGACTATGGAATAAGGAGTGGAAAGGGCTTAAGCTTGGGGATGCCCAAGGCACCCCAAGGTAATATTCAAGGACAAACAAGAGCCTAAGCTTGTGGATGCCCCGGAAGGCATCCCCTCTTTCGTCTTCATTCATCGGTAACTTTACATGGAGCTATATTTTTATTCACCACATGATATGTGTTTTGCTTGGAGCGTCATTTTATTTTGTTATTTTTTGCTTTCTGTTAGTTATAATAATGTTTTTCATCTTTAGTTTCAATAAAAAAGTCAAGGATAGCCTTTGCCATGCTTATTTTGCTAGTATACATGTTGCTGTTTGAAAACAGAAAGTTTACCGCTGTTGCAAAAATTCCCTATAGAAGTCAGAGAATGGTCTAACGTTGAATCTTTTTGCATATTAAGCTCTAATAAATTTATTACAGTGTGAATTTTACTTCATAATTTTTGGAGTCAGGTAAGTATTGATACTCTTGCATTCTTTACAGACTGTACTGTTTTGACAGATTTCTGTTATGGTTGCATTGTTTGCATATGTTTGCTTGTTTAATGATTCTATTTGAGGATAGGAGTATTAAATATGCAGAGACATTTAGTATTCAACGTTGAATAATAATGTTAGTGATTTGTTACAGTAGAAGAAGATATGGTTTTGCATTGGTTTATACTAACCTATCTCACGAGTTCTTGTTGAGTTTGTTGTGAATGAAGCTTTTGATAAAAAGAGAAACCGTGACATGAAAGGAATTAAGGAGACACAAAAGCTCAAGCTTGGGGATGCCCAAGGCACCCCAAAATAATATTTCAAGAAGTCTCAAGAATCTAAGCTTAGGGATGCCCCGGTAGGCATCCCGCCTTTCTTCTTCGGCAATCATCAGTTAGTATCGGTTGAGCCTAAGTTTTTGCTTCTTCACATGAGTTGTGCTATCCTTGCAATGTCATTTTATTTTGTTTTGCTTGCTGCTTGAATAATATACCAAGATCTGAAATCCTTTAATGAGAGAGAGTCTTTGCATAGTTGCATAATTATTTAGCTACTCATTGAACTTCACTTATATCTTTCGGAGTAGTTTGTCGTTTGCTCTAGTGCTTCACTTATATCTTTTAGAGCATGGCGGTGGTTTTATTTTGTAGAAATTGCTAGTCTCTCATGCTTCACTTATATTATTTTGAGAGTCTTAAACAGTATGATAATTTGAATGAAAACTATCATAGGAAGTGAATTGGATACTATGATCAACTTGATGCTTGATAATTGTTTTGAGATATGGAGGTAGTGATATTAAAGTCATGCTAGTTGGGTGATTATGAATTTAAAGAATGCTTGTGTTGAAGTTTGTGATTCCCGTAGCATGCACGTATGGTGAACCACTTTGTGATGAAGTTGGAGCACAATTTTATTTATTGATTGTCTTCCTTATGAGTGGCGGTCGGGGACGAGCGATGGTCTTTTCCTACCAATCTATCCCCCTAGGAGCATGCGCGTAGTGCTTTGGATTTTGATGAATTCTAGATTTTTGCAATAAGTACATGAGTTCTTTTGATTAATGTTGAGTCCATGGATTATACACACTCTTTCACCCTTCCATCATTGCTAGCCTCTCTTGTGCCGCGCAACTTTCGCCGGTAGCATACACCCACCATATACCTTCCTCAAAACAGCCACCATATCTACCTATTATGGCATTTCCATAGCCATTCCGAGATATATTGCCATGCAACTTTCCACCGTTCTGTTCGTATGACACACATTACTTTTTTCATATTGCTTTTTGCATGAACATGTAGTTGACATTGTATTTGTGGCAAAGCCACCGTTCATAATTCTTTCATACATGTCACTCTTGATATATTGCATATCCCGGTATACGGCCGGAGGCATTCATATAGAGTCATATTTTGTTCTAAGTATCGAGTTGTAATTGAGTTGTAAAAAAAAGTGTGATGATCATCATTATTAGAGCATTGTCCCAGTGAGGAAAGGATGATGGAGACTATGATTCCCCCATAAGTCGGGATGAGACTCCGGACGAAATATATATATATATATATAAGAGGCCATAAAAAAAGAGAAAAGGCCCAAATAAAAAAATGAGAGAAAAAGAGAGAAGGGACAATGCTACTATCCTTTTACCACACTTGTGCTTCAAAGTAGCACCATGATCTTCATGATAGAGAGTCTCATATGTTGTCACTTCCATTTACTAGTGGGAATTTTTAATTATAGAACTTGGCTTGTATATTCCAATGATGGGCTTCCTCAAAATGCCCTAGGTCTTCGTGAGCAAGCAAGTTGGATGCACCCCACTAGTTTTCTTTTGTTGAGCTTTCATATATTTATAGCTCTAGTGCATCCGTTGCATGGCAATCTCTACTCACTCACATTGATATCTATTAATGAGAATCTCCATAGCCCGTTGATACGCCTAGTTGATGTGAGACTATCTTCTCCTTTTTTGTCTTCTCCACAACCACCGTTCTACTCCACATATAGTGCTATGTCCATGGCTCACGCTCATGTATTGAGTGAAAGTTGAAAAAGTTTGAGATTATTAAAGTATGAAACAATTGCTTGGCTCGTAATCGGGGTTGTGCATGATTAAATACTTTGTGTGATGAAGATAGAGCATAGCCAGACTATATGATTTTGTAGGGATAACTTTCTTTTCGCCATGCTATTTTGAGAAGACATGATTACTTGCTTAGTATGCTTGAAGTATTACTATTTCTTATGTCAATATGAACTTTTATTTTGTATTATTTGGATCTGAACATTCATGCCACAATGAAATAAAATTACAATGAGAATAATGCTAGGTAGCATTCCACATCAAAAATTCTGTTTTTATCATTTACCTACTCGAGGACGAGCACAAATTAAGTTTGGGGATGCTTGATACGTCTCCAACGTATCTATAATTTTTTATTGTTCCATGCTATTATATTACTTGTTTTGAATGATTATGGGCTTTATTATACACTTCTATATCATTTTTGGGACTAACCTACTAACCGGAGGCCCAGCCCATATTGCTGTTTTATTGCCTGTTTCAGTATTTCGAAGAAAATGAATATCAAACGGAGTCCAAATGACGTGCCAATTTTTGAGGATTTTTTATGGACCAAAAGAAGACCACGGAGCATCGGAGTTGGGCCAGAAGAGCTCCGGGTAGCCCACGAGATAGGAGGGTGCGCCCCTAGGGTGGGCGCCCCCTGTCTCGTGGACGGCCCGGAGACCCCCCTGACGTGAAACCAATGCCAATAATTCCTATAAATACTGAAACTTTCAGGAATCAAGATAGATCGGGAGTTCCGCCGCCGCAAGCCTCTGTAGCCACCAAAAACCTCTCGGGAGCCCTTCCCGACACCCTTCCGGAGGGGGGATCCATCACCGGTGGCCATCTTCATCATCCGACGCTCTCCATGACGAGGAGGGAGTAGTTCACCCTCCGGGCTGAGGGTATGTACCAGTAGCTATGTGTTTGATCTCTCTCTCATGCTCTCTCTCATGTTCCCTCTATGGCACGATCTTGATGTATCCCGAGCGTTGCTATTCTAGTTGGATCTTATGATGTTTCTCCCCCTCTACTCTCTTGTGATGAATTGAGTTTCCCCTTTGAAGTTATCTTATCGGATTGAGTCTTTTATGAGAACACTTGATGTATGTCTTACCGTGCTTATCTGTGGTGACAATGGGATATCATGTGCCTCTTGATGTATGTTTTGGTGACCAACTTGCGGGTTCTGCCCATGAACCTATGCATAGGGGTTGGCACACGTTCTTGACTCTCCGGTAGAAACTTTGGGGCACTCTTTGAAGTACTTTGTGTTGGTTGGATGAATCTGAGATTGTGTGATGCATATCATATAATCATGCCCACGGATACTTGAGGTGACAATGGAGTATCTAGGTGACATTAGGTGTTTGGTTGATTTGTGTCTTAAGGTGTTATTCTAGTACGAACTCTTTAATAGATCAATCCGAAAGAATAACTTTGAGGTGGTTTCATACCCTACCATAATCTCTACGTTTGTTCTCCGCTATTAGTGGCTTTGGAGTGACTCTTTGTTGCATGTTGAGGGATTGTTATATGATCTATCTATGTTATTATTGTCGAGAGAACTTGCACTAGTGAAAGTATGAACCCTAGGCCTTGTTTCCTATCATTGCAATACCGTTTACGCTCACTTTTACCACTTGTTACCTTGCTGTTTTTATTATTTCAGATTACAATTACATTTATCTACTATCCATATTGCACTTGTATCACCATCTCTTCGCCGAACTAGTGCACCTATACAATTTACCATCGTATTGGGTGTGTTGGGGACACAAGAGACTCTTTGTTATTTGGTTGCAGGGTTGCTTGAGAGAGACCATCTTCATCCTATGCCTCCTATGGATTGATAAACCTTAGGTCATCCACTTGAGGGAAATTTGCTATTGTCCTACAAACCTGTGCACTTGCAGGCCCAACAACGTATACAAGAAGAAGGTTGTGTAGTAGACATCAGTGGATACTGCAAAGCTAGTTGCACGCACTGAACAAGATGGGGAGTGTGAAGGAGATGGGGGTAGTGGTTCTGGAGAGAGGGAGGCAGCGGTGAAGAGTGGTAAAGAATCTAATGGTAGGAAATTTAGAAGGAAGCATGGGAGGGAACCGAGCAAAGACTCGGATAACCGGAGAGAGCAGGTTGTGCTTGGTGCCAAAAGAGATATGTTGAATGATGAGGTTATGAACAGGGAAAAAGAGGAAAGGTGGATACATACGAGGTAGACCAGTCCACTCCGTAAGGGATCGTTTTGCCACACAATACACACATATCGGCCGGGCTGCAGGAGCAGCCCCGCCGGGACCAATGAAAGTTATAAGCTGGAACTGTCGGGGACTCGGGAACGGCCCGGCAGTTCACAGCCTCCTCGATGTGGGGAGGACGGAGGAGCCCGATATCCTTTTCCTTGCTGAGACAAAGCTTACGGAGAAGGAGATGGACAAATTTCGGTGGTCTTTGAAGATCCCTAACCTGGTGGTATGGGGATCGGATGGCAGAAGTAGAGGCATTGCTATGTTATGGAGGAGGGGAGTGGCTGTTACACTACGGTCATATGGTAGAAGGCACACTGATGTTGATGTAAAAGAAGAGAATGGAACGGTATGGAGGCTAACTGGAGTTTGTGGTGAATCAGAAGGGGACCGGAAGAAGGAGATATGGAAAACTCTCTGGATTCTTGGACAACAGCACCAGCAAGGTCGACCGTGGCTATGCTTGGGGGACTTTAACGAAATACTATCGAGTGATGAAAAGGTTTGGGGGGCTGCAAAACCTCAACAGTGCATGGATAAATTCAGAGAGGTGCTCGAAGGATGTGATCTGGCAGATATTGGGTTTACCGGAGACAAATTCACTTGGAGGAACCATAGCAAAGAAGTGGATACATATATTTGTGAGAGGCTGGATAGGGTTGTTGCAAATGCCAGGTGGTGTGAAATCTTCCCTGAGTTTATTGTCATAAATGGAAGGCCGCGTCACTCGGACCATCGGCCAGTTGTTGTAATGACTAGCGATGATGGGGAGACACAGGTTTCCGCTTTGAAGCTTGGTGGCTGAAGGAGGAAGGGTGTAGTGAAGTTATTAAGAATGAATTGGAGAAGGGTTGGACGGATGGGGCGAGCAACGTGTCTGAATTTATGCGTAGTCTTGCTAGGGGTATGCGGAGATGGAGCAAGGAGGTAGCGGGCGTTCTTGAAGAGAGGCTGAAAAAAGACCGTTGGGAGCTGGAGAAATGTATGAAGGAACCGGTCTCAGAATCCAAAATCAAAGAGGAGGCGAGACTGCAGGGTGTAGTTGAAGAGTTGGAGGAGAAGATAAACATCAAGATGAAACAACGGTCACATATGTCATGGTTGAAGGATGGAAATAGGAATAATAACACTAAATACTACACGACTGTTGCTTCTGGTTGGAAGAGGGCGAATAGGGTGAAATGGTTGAAGAAGGAGGACGACTCGGTGGTGAAGGAGGGAGAGGAGATGACTAACTACGTTTGCTCATTTTTTCAGGATCTCTTCTCATGTCAAATGGTGACCATTTGAATGAGCTCATTAGTAAGTTTAAACCACGAGTAACCAATGCCATGAATGACCTCCTTGAGGCTGAATTCACTAGGGAGGAAGTCAAGGCCGCGCTCAATCATATAGGTAATCTCAAAGCAACCGGTCCAGACAGAATGCCCTCCATTGTTTACAAGCAGAATTGGCCCCTCATGGGTGACCGTATTGTGCAGGAGGTGTTGCAGGTCCTAAATGGTGGAATGATGCCAGAGGGGTGGAATGATACGACGGTTGTGCTAATCCCCAAGGTGAAATACCCGAGTCGAATAAAAGACCTGAGGCCTATAAGCTTATGCAACATGCTTTATAAACTTGTGTCCAAGGTGGTGGCCAACAGAATAAAGTTGATTCTACCAGAGCTCATATCTGATAATCAAAGTGCTTTTGTCCCGGGGCGGTTGATAACTGATAATGCAGTTATTGCATATGAGCTAACTCACTATCTCCAAAATAAGAAAAGAGGAAATTGTTGGGGAACGTAGCACAAATTCAAAATTTTCTTTGCATCACCAAGATCAATCTATGGAGATAATAAGCAATGAGAGAGAGGGGAGTGCATCTTCATACCCTTGAAGATCGTGATGCGGAAGCGCTACAAGAACGCGGTCGGTGGAGTCGTACACGAAGTGATTCAGATCGCGGCCGAATCCGATCTAAGCACCGAAGAATGGTGCCTCCGTGTTCAACACACGTATATCCTGGTGACGCCTCCCGTGTCTTGATCCAGCAAGGAGAGAGGGAGAGGTTGGGGAAGACTCCGTCCAGCAGCAGCACAACGGCGTGGTGGTGATGGAGGAGCATGGCACTCCAGCAAGGCTTTGCCAAGTACTGCGAGAGACGAGGTGGGAGAGGGGTAGGGTTGCGCCAGGAGAGAGGGAAACTCATGTTCTTGGCAGCCCCAAAACCTCCACTATATATAGGGGAAGGGGAGGGTGTGCCCCCTCTAGGGTTCCCACCCCTAGGGGGGCGGCAGCCCTAGATGGGATGGAGGGGGGCGGCCAGGAGGGGGAGAGAGGGGGGTGCGCCCTAGGGTGGGCCTTTAGGCCCATCAGCGCCTAGGGTTTCCCCTCTCCCCTCATAGTTGCGCCTTGGGCCTTGGTGGGAGGCGCACCAGCCCACTCTGGGGCTGGTCCCTTCCCACTCTAGGCCCATGCAAGCCTCCGGGACATGTGGCTCCTCCCGGTGGACCCACGGAACCCTTCCAGTGGTCCCTGTACATTACCGGTGACCCCCGAAATACTTCCAGTGGCCAAAACCTTACTTCCTATATATTATTCTTTACTTCCGGACCATTTTGGAACTCCTCGTGACGTCCGGGATCTCATCCGGGACTCCGAACAACATTCGGTAACCACATACAAACTTCCTTTATAACCCTAGCGTCATCGAACCTTAAGTGTGTAGACCCT
Source organism: Triticum aestivum (assembly GCF_018294505.1). Lineage (NCBI taxonomy): Eukaryota > Viridiplantae > Streptophyta > Magnoliopsida > Poales > Poaceae > Triticum > Triticum aestivum. The sequence continues at coordinate 642,587,974 of NC_057798.1, read as the reverse complement.
ACGGGTTCAGGAATCATGCAGACATGACCGAGACAACTCTCTGGCCAATAACCAACAACGGGATCTGGATACCCATGTTGGCTCCCACATGTTCCACGATGATCTCATCGGATGAACCACAATGTCAAGGATTCAAGCAATCTCGTATGCAATTCCCTTTGTCAATCGGTATATTACTTGCCCGAGATTCGATCGTCGGTATCCCAATACCTCGTTCAATCTCGTTACCGGCAAGTCACTTTACTCATTCCGTAATGCATGATCCCGTGACTAACTACTTAGTCACATTGAGATCATTATGATGATGCATTACCGAGTGGGCCCAGAGATACCTCTCCGTCATACGGAGTGACAAATCCCAGTCTCGATTCGTGCCAACCGAACAGACACTTTCGGAGATACATGTAGTGTACCTTTATAGTCACCCAGTTACGTTGTGACGTTTGGTACACCCAAAGCACTCTTATGGTATCCGGGAGTTACACAATCTCATGGTCTAAGGAAATGATAGTTGACATTAGAAAAGCATTAGCAAACGAACTACACGATCTTGTGCTATGCTTAGGATTGGGTCTTGTCCATCACATCATTCTCCTAATGATGTGATCCCGTTATCAATGGCATCCAATGTCCATGGTCAGGAAACCATAACCATCTATTGATCAACGAGCTAGTCAACTAGAGGCTAACTAGGGATATATTGTGGTCTATGTATTCACACATGTATTACGGTTTCCAGTTAATACAATTATAGCAAGAATAATAGACAATTATCATGAACAAGGAAATACAATAATAACCATTTTATTATTACCTCTAGGGCATATTTCCAACAGTCTCCCACTTGCACTAGTGTCAATAATCTAGTTCACATCACTATGTGATTGTAATGAATTCAACACCCATGGGGTTTGGTCATATCTCACTTGTGAGAGAGGTTATTAGTCAACGGGTCTGAATCTTTCAGATCCGTGTGTGCTTTACAAATCTCTATGTCATCTCCTAGATGCAGCTACCATGCGCTATTTGGAACTATTCCAAATAACTGCTCTACTATACGAATCCGGTCTACTACTCAGAGTCATCTAGATTAGTGTCAAAGTTTTCATCGGCGTAACCCTTTACGACGAACTCTTTTACCACCTCCATAATCGAGAAAATTCCTTAGTCCACTAGTTACTAAGGTTAAGTTTGACCGCTGTCATGTGATCCATTCCTGGATCACTCTTGTACCCCTTGACTGACTCATGGCAAGGCACACTTCAGGTGCGGTACTAAGCATAGCATACTGTAGAGCCTACGTCTGAAGCGTAGGGGACGACCTTCATCATTTCTCTCTATTCTGCTATGGTTATGTCTTGAGTCTTACTCAATACTCACATCTTATAAAACAGCCAAGAACTCCTTCTTTGCCGATCTATTTTGAACTCCTTCAAAATCTTGTCACGGTATGTGTTTGTTTGAAAGTATTATTAAGCGTTTTTTATCTATCCTTATAGATCTTGACGCTCAATGTTCAAGTAGCTTAATCCAGGTTTTCCATTGAAAAACACCTTTCAAATAACCATATATGCTTTCCAAAAATTCTACATCATTTCCGATCAACAATATGTCAACAACATATACTCATCAGAAATTCTACAGTGCTCCCACTCACTTCTTTGGAAATACAAGTTTCTCATAAACTTTGTACAAACCCAAAATCTTTGATCATCTCATCAAATTGTATATTCCAACTCCGAGATGCTTACTCTAGTCCTTGTAAGGATTGCTAGAGTTTTGCATACTTTTTAGCATCTTTTAGGATTGACAAAACCTTCTGGTTGTATCACATACAACCTTTCCTCAAGAAAATCGTCGAGGAAACAATGTTTTGACATCCTATCTGCAAGATTTCATAAATAATGCAGTAACTGCTAATATAATTCCAACAGACTCTTAGCATCGCTACGAGTGATAAAGTCTCATCGTAGTCAACTCTTTGAACTTGTCGGAAAACATCTTAGCGACAAGTCGAGCCTTCTTAATGGTGACACTTACCATCATTGTCTGTCCTCCTTTTAAAATCCATCTGTACCCAATAGCCTTACGACCATCAAGTAGTTCTTCCAAAGTCTACACCTTGGTTTCTAGACATGGATCCTCTCTCGGGCTTTATGGCCTCTAGTCATTTGTCGGAATTCGGGCCTACCATCGCTTCTCCATAGCTCGTAGGTTCATTGTTGTCTAGCAACATGACCTCCAAGACAGGATTACCGTACCACTCTGAAGCAGTACGTGTCCTTGTCGTCCTACGAGGTTTGGTAATGACTTGATCTGAAGTTTCATGATCACTATCATCAGCTTCCACTTCAATTGGTGTAGGTGCCACAGGAACAACTTCCTGTGCCCTGCTACACACTGGCTGAAGTGATGGTTCAACAACCTCATTAAGTCTCCACCATCCTCCCACTCAATTCTTTCGAGAGAAACTTTTTCTCGAGAAAGCACCCGTTTCTAGAAACAATCACTTTTGCTTCCGGAGCTGAAATAGGAGATATACCCAACTATTTTGGGTGACCTATGAAGATGCATTTATCCGTTTTGGGTTCGAGCTTACTAGGATGAAACTTTTTCATATAAGTGTCGCAGCCCCAAACTTTCAAGAAACGACAGCTTAGGTTTCTCTAAACCATAGTTCACACGGTGTCATCTCAACGGAATTATGTGGTGCCCTATTAAAGTGAATGCGGTTATCTCTAATGCCTAATCCATAAACGATAGTGGTAATTCGATAAGAGACATCATGGTATGCCCCATATCCAATAGGGTGCATCTATGATGTTCGGACACACCATCATACTATGGTGTTCCAGGCGGTATTAGTTGTGAAAGAATTTCCACAATGTCTTAATTGTGTACCACACACGTAACTCAGATATTCATCTCTATGATCATATCATAGACACCCTGTTCAAGAATTCATCCGATTAACCAGTTAACTTGTCGATTAATCCCTACTCGTAGGGTCACCGAGTAGCCTATAAACCGATAAATCGTCTGATTAATTGATTAAATGGCCGATTAACTTGCCGATTAGCCGATTAATCCCCTACTCACCTGGCAACCGAGCAGCTACCAGTTAACGATTTCCTTAACAATGCATAGACATTTTATCCTCTTTTCACGACGATCTTCAACTTCACACTGAAATTACTTGAACCTTTCAATAATTCAGACTTGTGTTTCATCAAGTAAATATACTCAACATCTACTCAAATTATCTGTGAAGTAAGAACATAACGATAGCCACTGCGTGCCTCAGCACTCACTGGACTGCACACATCAAAATGTATTACTTCCAACAAGTTGCTTTCTTGTTCCATCTTACTGAAAACGAGGCTTTTCAGTCATCTTGCCCATGTGGTATGATTTGCATGTCTCAAGTGATTCATAATCAAGTGAGTCCAAACGATCGATCTGCATGGAGTTTCTTCATGCGTACATACCAATATGACTTACATGGCAGTGCCACAAGTAGGTGGTACTATCATTACTATCTTATATCTTTTGGCATGAACATGTGTATCACTACGATCGAGATTCAATAAACCATTCATTTTAGGTGCAAGACCATTGAAGGTATTATTCAAAATAAACAGAGTAACCATTATTCTCCTTAAATGAATAACCGTATTGCGATAGACATAATCCAATCATGTCTATGCTCGACGCAAACACCAAATAACAATTATTTAGGTTTAACATCGATCCCAATGGTAGAGGGAGTGTGCGATGTTTGATCACATCAACCTTGGATATACTTCCAACACATATTGTCACCTCGCCTTTAGCTAGTCTCCGTTTATTCCATAGCCTTTTATTTCGAGTTACTAACACTTAGCAACTGAACCGGTATCTATTACCATGGTGCTACTAGGAGTACTAGTAAAGTACACATCAATATAATGTATATCCAATATACTCCTGTAGACCTTGCCAGCCTTCTCATCTACCAAGTATCTAGGGTAGTTCTGCTTGAGTGACTGTTCCCCTCATTACAGAAGCACTTAGTCTCGGGTTTGGGTTCGACCTTTGGGTTTCTTCACTAGAGCAGCAACTGATTTGTCATTTCATGAAGTATCCCTTCTTGCCCTTGTCCTTCTTGAAACTAGTGGTTTCACCAACCATCAACAATTGATGCTCCTTCTTGATTTCTACTTTCGTGGTGTCAAACATCGTGAATTGCTCAAGGATCATCATGTCTATCCCTGATATGTTATAGTTCATCACGAAGCTCTAATAGCTTGGTGGCAGTGACTATGGAGAACCATCACTATCTCATCTGGAAGATTAACTCCCACTCAATTCAAGTGATTGTAGTACTTAGACAATCTGAGCACATCCTCAACAATTGAGCTTTTCTCCCTTAGTTTGCAGGCTAAAAAACTCATCGGAGGTCTCATACCTCTTGACGTGGGCACGAGCCTGAAATCCCAATTTCAGCCCTTGAAACATCTCATATGTTCCGCGATGTTTCAAAAAAAACCCGTCTTCGGTGCCTCAATTATAAACCGTTTACCATTACTGAACTATCACGTAGTCATCGAAACGTGTATGTCATATGTTCGCAACATCCACAGACGACGTTCGAGGTTCAGCACACCGAGCGGTGCATTAAGGACATAAGACTTCTACTCAGCAATGAGGACAGTCCTCAGTTTACGGACCCAGTCCGCATAATTGCTACTATCAACTTTCAACTAAATTTTCTCTAGGAACATATCTAAATCAGTAGAACTAAAACGTGAGCTACGACATAATTTGCAAAGACCTTTTGACTATGTTCAGGATAATTAAGTTCATCTAATGAACTCCCACTCAGATAGACATCCCTCTAGTCATCTAAGTGATACATGATCCGAGTCAACTAGGCCGTGTCCGATCATCACGTGAAACGGACTAGTCATCATCGGTGAACATCTTCATGTTGATCGTATCTACTATACGACTCATGTTCAACCTTTCGGTCTCTTGTGTTCCGAGGCCATGTATGTACATGCTAGGCTCGTCAAGTCAACCTAAGTGTTTTGCATGTGTAAATCTGGCTTACACCCGTTGTATGTGAACATTGGAATCTATCACACCCAATCATCACGTGGTGCTTCGAAGCAACGATCTTTCGCAATGGTGCACAGTTAGGGGGAACACTTTCTTGAAATTATTATGAGGGATACAAAAAAAATACACTTCTGTGATGATACGTGTTTGTCACAGTAGGTCGCGTTTTTTGTCATGCATGTACATCCATGACAAATTTCTGACAAAATCAAGATAGTCATACCTGTGCTGTCGTAGAAGTGTTCCATGACATTACCAAAATTATCATCACGGAAGTGTCCACTTCCATGACGATAAATCGTGCGTCACATAACTGCTTTCGTCAAGGGTGACCGACATGTGGCATCCACCGTAACGGAATGTCATTAAGCTATCGGGTCGGGTTTTGGATCCGATAACCCGTTAACAGCCCCGACCAATGGGGATTTTCCACGTGTAAAATCATCATTGGCTGGAGGAAACACGTGTCGGCTCACCGTTGGGGCAGATGTCATCCGCTCATTGGACCGAAGGCGCCTATGATACGGCGACACGTGGCACGGCCCAACAAAGGCCCATTCCTGTGAAAAGGTCGGCCCGTTTGACTTGGTCAAAAGGTGCGGGCCGGCCCATGGAAAGCCTGTTAACGGCATGTTCGCGTATAGCCCATTTACAGCCCGCTAACCCAGGGCCCGTTATGCCCTATCCGAATTAGGCCTAGTAGCGTCATCTGGGCCATCCAATATGATTCAGCCTGTTTTAACTTCCGGCCCATGTGTGTCCCATGACTTCTTTTGGCCCATATGAGGACCTTTGTAACTCTTGGCCCATTAACGGCCCGTGGTGAAACTGGCCCGTAATGAACAGTGTATCACTTTATACCCATTAATGGCCCGTTATTCCATTGGGCCGTTTCCAGCCCAAGTTATCTTTCGGCCTTCTCAGGGCCCATTGATTCTTGGGCTCATTTGCAGCATTCGGTTACATACAGCCCGTTACTGTCATTTTCTGCTTGTGGGCCAAATTCAGCCCATTGTTACAGTCGGCCCGTTTGTGGACTGTTAATACGTTGGGCCATTTTCATGTCAAAAAAACCCGTTGGGCTGTTTTCATAGAGTTATGAAATACGGCCTATTAACGGCCCGTTATGGTCCACGAATAGTACGGCCCATGATTGGCGAAATGATGATACGCCCCGTAGAAGGCCCATGGATCCTATGGCATCTATGAGGCCCATGGATAGTACGGCCCGTAGAAGGCCCATGGACCCTACGGCCCGTAGAAGGCCCATTGATCCCTAAGGCCCGTATAGAAGGCCGATGGATCCTACGGCCCATATAGAAGTCCAATGGTCCTACGGCCGAATGAAGGCCCATGGATCATACGGCCTGCAGGAGGGCCATGGTTACAATAGTCCGTGTGTTGCCATGATTATTTTGGCCTAGTTACCAAAAATAGGCTATTGTGGCCACTAGAAAAACACAGAAAAAGAACTGCAGTGACTACAAGCAAACAACTAAACAAGACAATAAGGAAATAAATAAGCAAGCAATTAAGGCTATCCTATTACCGCTATTACACATATTACATCCATTGGGCATCAAAGTTCGCCACCAGTGGAAATATAGGGAACAAAGCAGCATATTACATACACTTGGCCGTCAAAATTGGCCACCAGTGCAAATAAACGCGACAGCAAAACAAGAGCATAACTGAAACAACTTCAGAAGAGCTCAAGAAACGTTATCCTGGGTATCCACCATGCTGGCAATAAGCTTAGCAAGCTGATTAGCTTTGTCCTGTTTGGCGCTAAAATCCTCCAACACTTGCTGTTGCACCAAAAAGTATGCATTTGAATGCTCCAGGGACTTCCGCATTCCTTCCGCTTCTTGTCGCAGCACAGCTCATCGATGTCTTTCAGCTTGTAGATTCAGACAGTGAGTTTGAATAGCTTGTGCAAGCGGTAGTGGCCAGTAACTCGAACACTAAACCAAGATAGGACTTTGGGGTTGTCTCACAGTCTTCAAGATAGTCTTCCTTAGCTGTTTAATCAGCTTTGTTGGAGACCAACAAGGATGTGTCACTATCCCGAACCTTATCTGCATTACTTCCTTTACCATTGCTTAATAAGGTACTCTTCCCCAATATTCTGTCAACATTCTAAAAGAAGAAACAAGCAGACACATAACAAGTTTAGCATGTACTAGTATATGAAACTCTTTTTGGTGAACCAGTTCATTAGTAAGGTGGACAGGATTAAACTACCAAGTCTTCTATTGCCAAGTACTAGTACATAATAAAAGCATCAAACAAACATATATCTATGTCCTATGGTCACTGCATTGTCTTGCCAAATCAAAATAGAGACATGGTTCAAATCATATCAGTTCAAGACAAAGCAGCAGTGAAAGAATACAAAGCGTGGGAAACTACACGGCACAACAAGATTTCAGATGGGTACCACGGGTCTACATGTACAACAACACTATTGGCTCTGTTGTGATGCTAGTAATGTGCATGATATGAAAGTCAACTGTATACACAATTGAAATTGAAATCAAAAGAGCTATTGATAAGAGCAAACATGTTAAAGAAACATGCGTGAACATACCTGCCGTGCCATTGGAGTTTCCATTGGATCCTTCAATTTAAAATTAAGTTTGTATGAGTAAATACAATGATACAAGAGCAAAGCAATCATAGTTAAAAAAGGCGCGCATAAGCGAGCGCTTAAGCGCGCCTAGGCTCTAGGCGTTGGCAAAACGCATTGCGCATAACTATGCTTAATCTGTGCACAACTGCGCATAAGCATGTGCTTTGGTCAGTAAAGTGCAAGGCGGTGGCAAAACGCACAATTAACGCCTAGTGCTTTTTTGAACTATGGTAGCAATGGAATCTTAAATTAGAACAGTTGTTCTTCAGGTTTAGGCACTTGTTCTACATGAACTGAGTACAGTAAGACGCAAGAATATAATACTTAAAAATAGAAAATGAGCTCATAGACCTTACCACATTCTTGGTTTGGGACCAGTACAGAACAAGGCATTCCCAGTCATCGTCCAGTAAATGTGTCTCAGGAGAACGTATGGGAATTTGATGAGTTTCTTTGCTGGTGAAGTACGTTTTCTTCAGGTAATTCCGATACTGCCACCAAGCATTCTTGAAGATAGCAGAGGTATTAGCACAGGTTACCTCATCCTGAGTTTCCAAATCGGTCCTTCTCTATAGAGAAAAATGGGAAAATTGATGTATTATAACCATCATGGAGGTAGGATGTATGGGATGAAGCAAAGTAATTGCCATGAATAACATTACTTACACATAACTCCTAGACAAACACCTACAACTGGCATTTTCCTTCATCTTCAGTATAATATTTCCAAGATGGGAAGATACGCAAATACGATTTAACAACATAAAATGCGATAGATGCTAAACTACGACTGGCTGGTTGTGCTTCCTCCACGGGAATAGGCGTACAAACTGGTGGAGATGTGGTTCGTCGTGATAGTACTGGCCCTTTGGGCACTGGAGCTTCCTTACTAACTGCTCTTGTTTGGGAGCTCTGTGGTGGAGATGGTGCTGTGTCAACAGGAACTGGGTTACTATCGGCTGGGGTTGGGGTTAGATTGGGTGAAGCTGGTTCTCTATCCATCGCAGTAGGGGTACAATCTGCGAGAGTTTGGATTATGTGTGGTAGGGCTGGTTCTTGTGCATGTACAACTGGGGTGCTATCTCCACCAATAGGTAGCATTGTTTTATTTGAAGACCATGTTTTTATTCCGCTAGATACTGGCATCACCCGCTCCAATTCAAATGGTTGATAAATAGGAAACATAGTTGAATGTATAGACATTGTATGAGAGATAGATGCAATAGATAGTGTGGAAAAAAGAGGGCATGAAATAGTTGACATGTATATTGTTTAACTAAAATGGATAGCATGACATAATTTCACATATATGATGTCTATCTAAACTGGATAGCATAGCATAACATAATTCAAAGATATGATGAATAACAAAACAGGATCGCATGACATAATTCACCTACATGTTATCTAAGTAATCAGGATCGCATCATTTAATTCACATATGTGATTTATATGCTAAATAGAGGGCATTCGATATGATGTCTGAACTAAGAACATGGTGTTGAATATTGTGTATATGATGTCTAAACTATGCAATGCAAGACACCGTATGCATGATATGAGCAGTATAACCGTGCCAAGTTAGAGAATACACCTCAGTAGGGGAATAGGACTGGTCATCTGTCTCTGAATCCATCTCTGAGGACCTATCGGGACCCAACAAGAGATCTGCTTCAATGGGTAGCACTGTCTGCTCTGAAGGCCTTATTTTCACTCCAGATTTTTCCATCTCCCACCCAAATGGCTGATTCATAGGAAGAGTAGTTTAATGTACAAACATTATCGACAAATGGAAATGTAATGAAGAAAAGGATGGGCAAGATATCATTCAAATATATGATGCCTGGTTAAACAGGATGGCATTGCACATTTCACATATATTATGGCTGGCTAAAAGACATGAGACTGCATAATTCCCATATATGATATAGAAACTAAACAGGTGGCATTACAGAACATGTCTAAACTAAGCAGATGACATATATGATGTCAAAAGTAGGCACTGCAAGGCAACATATGCATGATATGACTAACATCATCATGCCAAGGTAGAGAAAACACCTTGGGGGGTAAATAGGAGTGGTCAGCGGCGTCTGAATCTGCCTCAGAACAGATATCTTCCTCTGGATTACAATCTGGAGAGGGGTGGGGAGGGTTTGCCATTGAATCCACCATGGAACGATGTCTGCATGACATTGTATTGCCGCGCAAAACTCTTCTCTTTTTCTCTACATGTTCAGCATGACTGTGTACAATATCTGACATGCATACAAAAAAATATGGTGAGATTATGTAAGGAGAGCATGCAAAAATTTAGAGTGATGGTAACAACCAGTGGATGGATCCAAAAATAATGATAGCAGGCTGATGATTGCTTTAAATTAATAAAAATACAGATGATGATTGCTTTACTATTTGTTTCCCACCCAAGATGAACAACATAGGCATACCCTAGGTGAACCAGATAATAGACAGACATACTATTCATTGTTGCCTCGATATGTGCCCCACAACTAATTTAGAACTCAAGTTTGAACATGAATTTGGACCTGAGTTGGGAGTCCAAGAGCTGAACAGGACGATAAAGTAGTAGGTAAGTTTAAGCAGTGCATAACATAAGCAGAAACAAAAGAGTGCGACCTCTCTTGTGGATGATGGTGATGCCATTGGGGTGCGTGCCGGCGGCAGGGAAGGAGATCTGAGGCGGCGAAAGACGGTCAGGAGTCGTGATGTCTGGTTTGGTGGATGCTTCTGTCGATGGAGCAGCTCAGGTGAGGTGGACGACGTCGCGCCAGGAGCAGGACAAACCACACAAAGTTCCCTTCGACACGTACCTGTAATTGAAGTAATTCTGTAAAGGCTTATTTGGCTTGCATGATTCTTAAAACACAGGGATAGGAAAAACACCGGAATAGGATAGGAAAATGCACATGGTAAACAGAGCATTTGTAAACATAGGATTTCTATCAACTTGGGTGTTTGGTTTATAGGAATTGGAAGAGCAGAGAATGCAAAGAAACATGGCCAAAATAAAGAGAAACCATATGAAAGCATGTGCAGTTAGAATTTTATTTTGGCACTAATGCACTTGGTCTTGTTTTCATGCATAGGATTTTGAAAAGTAGGTCTAGGTGGATGTTTTGCTTCATTCCTTTCAACAAAATGCATGAATAATTGAATAGTAGAGTGCCATTGGAAAATTCCCTATTGGTATGTTATTTCGTTGAACCAAAATAGCCCTAATGGATCGACGTGAATGTATAGTAATAAGTGACGCAACAAGTGTACAACCTCTTTGTCGTAGCCGTGTTGACCTCAGCATCATTGGGTTGGTCGCTAAAGCAGTTGAGGAAGAGGTGGCTGTCGGAGGTGTGGAGGAAGATCTGAGGAATCTGTAGACGGCGTCCAGGCCACTGCTCTGTTGTGATGGATCGTTCTGTCGTTGGAGTAGCTCCGGTGAGCCGTAAGACGTCAAGGCTGAAGCAGCACAAGACAGACATCGTCAATCTCAAGTGGGATTCTAATAGCATCTCCAATAGATGATGAAAAATGGATGTAAAATTAACATCACCAAAAATCACCTGACTACAATAGATGAGGTAAAAACTGTTGACTCTGAACTTAACTGTCGAAACTGAAATTAACTGTGGAATCTGAATGCTACTGTCGAAACTGAACGCAACGGTAGCAGAGAGACACTTGACATGTAGTTTAGGGAGGGCCTGCAGTTCATCTTCAACCTGCACAACCCTGAGCCGCTTGCCACCACCGGCCCCAGTGCCGCCTTGCCGCCCCGAAACAACTTGCCACCGCCACCCCGGCCAGCCCTCTGGCCCCCCGCCCCCTCCCCCCACCCTGAACCCTAAGATAGATAGTGGGGTACCTCTCCGGCGAGCCCCCGTCCCCACTGC
>NC_057798.1:642568216-642575955 GCF_018294505.1 Triticum aestivum | reverse complement strand
CCCCTGAAAATCGACTGACCCAAAAGTCGATTCAGTCGACTGAAGTGTGGCTTAATCGGAGTAGAGCAGCAGAACAAGCGAGGGGGAGAGCAGCAGTAGCAGCTGGGCGAGCGAGCGATCGAGCAAGAGCTGGAGCAGCAGCAGCAGCGCGAGCGAGCGAGCGAGAGCTGGAGCAGCAGCAGCAGATCCGGCTGGTATGGACGCCGCCGTCGAAGGGGCCTCACATTAGGGGAGAGCCGCCGTGGAGATGTCGCCCGTGGCACCGGCTTCAAGGTAGCCGCTCCATGGCGGTGCGAGATGGAGCACCGTCGGTGCCGGGAGGTCGGGTTAAGGAGAAGGTGCGATGCGGTGAGTGTACTACAACCTCTTTGGTGGCGCCGAGTAGGCCTCGGCTTTGTCCGAGGAGTCGGTGAGGATGTTGCGGTTCTGGTGGAGCAGGTTAAGGCGGCGCTGTGGGGATGGAGCAGCCACGATAGACGAGGCGATCATTGGAGCAGCTCCTTGGAGGTGGAGGACGGGGCGGCTGAACCAGTGGGACGGCGAGATGGACGATGGATCCTCATCTGGGGGGTGGACGAGGGACGTCGAGCTGTTGCGGTGGACGACGTCGTCGGGGAAGAGGCTCCGGCTGGGCAGCGGTGATGTGGCGGACGGAGGAGGGTGGGGTTTCGTGGCTGGAGCGGAGAGGTTATGGCGGCCTGGCATTTTGAATGGCGAAAAGGGGGCGATGGGAGGGGGTGAAGCATGACTTAGGGACGCTCTTGTCCAAAATGTAGGGTGTGTTACAAAAGTACCCCACAACGATTTGAACTAGCGGCCCTTTTGGCTCAGGGTTAGAAGGGGGATTTAGCGTGTCGGGATTTGGCAGCTGGAGGGAGTTTTCGCGCGTGTTGTAATTTCGGGATAGCAAGGCGCGGGTTGTGAAGGCGCCAGTTTTGGGAGCACGATATCTGAATTTTCGGGATATAACAAGACGCGGGTTGAATTTTAGGGACAAGCCTAACGTGTAGTAATATTGTACTTGTACGTACCAAATCAATTCGCACTTCCCTCAACCAAAAAGAAAACAAAAAAATAAAACTATTCACACCACACAAAGAGAGAGTCTTGCCCCGTATTACTATACAAATGCTATTCAAAGCTACTCCCTCCTTCCATCTATATAGGGCCTAATGCGTTTTTCAATGCTAACTTTGACCAAATATTAGAGCAATGATATATGACATGCAACTTACACAAAGCACACTGTTAACTTCGTCTGTGAAAGGTTCTTTCAATGATATAATTTTCACATTGTGCATGTCATGTACTATTAATCTTGTCAATAGTCAAAGGCGGTCTTAAAAATCTCATTACGCCCTATATAGATGGAAGGAGGGAGTATAAATCCATGTTATGTCCGATTAATTTGTTTCGCTTTGTTGTATAATGCATGTAACCTACTCATACCAACATTTTAGTGCATTCCAAATGTCTATACTACCGCTGCAATTCGAACTAAATTTGAATTCGTTTCTCTATTTCAATAAGAATCTACAATCATGATTGTTGCCAACTTCAACCATCATTCGTGTATTACCTTAATAACACACCACATGATTACTATAGAGATAGATATGAACTATGTGTACTACATGAACTCGAATTCTATTTTTTGAATAAACTTGATGTTGATTCCAAATAATAGTACATTTGATGTACTAACTATATATTCATAATCTAAACCATGTTCCATACGTACACCGTGTTTATCACACAAAGTATAGTGCCCCGCCCCCTACATTATGACAAGTTTTTAGACCTGAGTTGCAAAAGCCACACATTAGCCCAAATTATAATCAATGTTGTACATTATGATATCTTCTTCAAGTATCCGTATCCACCTTTTTATAATGAATTATGATCTTTGTTCGTCTTTTACACCTTCACGATCCTCTTCTATTTGTAGCTAGCTAGCGCTAACTTTCTATCGTGCATGCACACGCCCGCCCCCCTCACACACCCTTAGCGTCCCCTCCATCGCGCACGTTCATTATTTCTCTTTAGGTCGTCCACCAGCATTGTGTGTAGGCCCCCAGCTCCTTCTTTCTGGCACACACCGGTCGATATACCTCTCTAGACAAGTGTGCCTACAACAAACACATATATACTTCCCCTCTTCTCTTCACACCGTCCATGCCCCATATGTCCAATACGATTCCACGCAGGTGCACACTCCCGCCCCTCTTTTCATTAGTCACATGCTCGCACACTCCTCCCCCCTCGACATGGTAGGCCTCTCGCACCACCTTCTAGCCACACTCTCTCCCCCTGTCTGCCTCTCCGGACCTTATTTGCTTCTAACACATGTAGGCGTGTATATGAACTGATCTCCCTACATATAGCCATGTCGACTATAATTCGTTTTCACCAAGCACCGATACACTTACCTCGCTAGTTATGTCTCTCCTTTTCTCGGACACACGACCGTTGATCTTCCTATGTAGTTACGCATGCTTACCACAACCATATCTTCTCCCCTCATTATCCTTGAATACCTCCCGACCCGTCTCTCACACGCACGTGCATAGACAGACAGACATCCCCCGCCCTCTCTTATTGATATTGCACTCACACCCTCCGTTTGTCTAGCAGGCCTCTCCCACCATTTGTGAGACGCCACTCCACCACCAACCCTCCGACGCTCTACCTTTGTCTTTTTCCCAATCTTATTCCTCTGCTACACATATCCATGGATGTCGATCGATCTCCCTTAATACATAGCTAGGTCTCTCTCCTTCTACCCCCCCCCCCACACACTCACCGATAGTCGAACGTTGTAGGTAGGTATCCATGCCACGGAGAAGAACTGCACCTCTGCCCTCTCAAATTCTAGTAGGCCAGCCGCCCTGTATCTTTGACGTGGGCAAACACAAATTCGATGGCACTCTTCATCGATCGCGCAGCCACACACTTCATCCCTGTTTTCAATTCTATCAATATCTCACGTCCATGACTCCATTTCACACACATTGCATATGTTACGTTTTTCTGATTGAGATATCATCAACACATTGCCTCTGTTTCGCACAAACCATCTCTCTCACCCCCACCCACGTACGTACCTGCACCTAAAGAAGAAGTGCACGCAAGATGCACGTACTCACGTCTCGTTCCTGGCCACACCCGCGCGGGTTCATGGTGGAGTTCGTTTATGTACGAAAAGGCAGCCCACGTGATAATTTGACGCGTGTAGCGGTTGTTTACTCTAAGGAGGGTCGGGTACCATGCCTAGAATATAAAACGATTGCCGTGGGGAAAATGGAAAAATGGGTTTGTCTCTCGTGAGTCTCGTCACACAATCTCACACAAGGCCATCGTGGCCTCTCTCTCTCAGCGTTGGTCAGTGATCCGGTCGCATCCCGTCCACTGGCGGAAAGGGAGGATGTGCATCGTCTCTCCGTTCGACGGCGTTGAGGCAGCTCGTCCCGATCTGCGGTACCCGTCGTTCTCTCTGACCAAGCTCCGACGCGGTAGGGCCTTCGCCACTTGCTCGCTGTTGTAGTATGGGCAGATCTCGGCCGTCGGCGCCCTCCTAGTAACATCCCGACGACCCTCAGGTACAGCTTCCTCCGGCCTTGCTCCACTGCCCATCTTCCCATGTTGTTGCATGTGGATCTTCTTTAGTTGTTTGCTTAAATCGTATCTCGGCCGGCGTACTTTCCATCTTGCAATCTTGTCCTCAAACCATTTTTGATAAACCACCATGTGCTATCTTTCCCTTTTTACATGGAACATGCTTCTTTTTTGTCGGCGTATGTGTCTTCAACTCATGTTATTGGGCAGTAATTGTTTCCTTTCGACCTCCTTTTGCAAACAGGGCTATCCATTTTCACCTCGTTGCTATTGCGACCTTTTGGTGAACTGCACAAATCACTTTTTCTGAAGTGTTTTGTGCAGTTCCGCCAAAATGTCACACGGGCAACGTTTTTACATTTCTGTGGGACCGCGGAAAGGGAGATTGGTTTTGCTATCATCCTCATCCAACTCTGTGCCTAATCTTCTCCGACAAGAAGTTAGTCCTAAAGAGAGATCGTAGAGGTGATCAGCTTCTATTTATGTGTGTTATGTTTCATCATCTAGTTCCACTATTATTGTAATCACACTGACTGGATATCTTTGCAAACAGGGATGGTCCGCACGATTTTAGTGGAGCTGCACAAAATGATCAGATTGTGGTGTCCTTCATACACCTCTTTTTCGGCTACAGAGCTGGGTGAAACTAGCTGCCAAGCAATGAACACTATGCCAAGGAAATGGAGCCATGCCTACGAACAGCATCGATCAATTATATTTTTTTTCTTTATTTGTACACCTTCTCACAACCTTGTCTTTAGTTGTGAGGTGAATATTGCCGCTGATCTGCGAACCATTGAGATACATTAGCCATGGTAGTTTCATTTGTATTTGACGGAATGTTGTAACGAGATAATCTCGAGGCAAGACACATGAATCCTAAGTTGAAACCTTTTTTTTCCTGCGGGGACCAGAGTTGAAACCTTCATAGCATCACAGTACAATTTCATCAAAATTATGCGTACATATAAACAAATCCTGAAGGATTGATAGCAATGCCAGAAACAATTCAACTTTGTTTCGCCGACATGTTGGACATCCTTCATCCGGCTCCACCTGCCATGCAGCAATATTGAGTGCACAACACAACTTCAGGGAAAGATTCACCCCGGTCGTTGCGCCGCAGTAGTAATGACTAGTGAGCAGTCAAATCACAGAGCCCCACCTTCGCCACAGTAAGTTGCTCAGACGAAGCAACCATCATTTCTCTGTTCCTTGAATCCGCTGGTACTCCCATATTCCCACAGTAAAGTTGCTCGGGCGAATCAACCATCACTATATCCGCTCACGTGTGATGACCACAGGAGTTATCCATTCAGATTGCATGTTAAAAAATAAAGGTCGATAACTAATGCGGCAAACTTTCAAAAAAAACTAATGCGGCACTTCGGGCCAATGCGGCCAGATCGCATTTTGCACGAGAAATTACACAACATGTTTCGTTGACATGTGGTCCCGTTCCAACATATCAGTGAGACGACGGCGAGTAGTAGGAGTATTTCTGAACCGACGTGTAGGCCGGGGCACCCCTTCGTGAACCGTGGCAAACTGGCAACCGTCCACCGACGCTTCGCCTTTCCCTCTCGATTTGGAACTGCTGTCGCACGCTCTTCCTCTCCCTCCTCCATTTTCCTTCAGCCCTTCACGCTTTCTTCTTCCATTGTTCGATCGTCTTCTCCATGGAGGGAACAGGACGGAAATGACCCCGTTATTCTTGCCCCGATCTGGAAGATGACGTGGTGGAGGAACTCATTGATCGGTGTGACGTCATCACCTCAGCTAGCATGGCAGGTTTGTTCAAGCCCATTATTGACTCAACTAATAACATCATTACAAGGAACCCAAGAGTCAAGGAACGGTTTGATCTCCCCTATCTTCTTCGCCGTGACCCTGATGACCTGCGCCGTCACGACAGAGGCCTCGCCCTGTGCAAGTTGATGCCGCTTGATAATGATACGTATGATGTTAAGATGCCATCGCTTGAGGGCAAGGCCTGGGCAGGAGCAAATGGAGATTGGGTTGTTTACATTGGGTCCAACTGCGAGTGGGAACTTGTGAATGTGTACACTCTTGACCGGGTTCCACTTCCAAAAATCTCAGCAGACTGCCCAAAGGTTGAGCACACCGGTATTGTACGCACGTTCAAATACAATCATGGTGACTGTCTTCTACGGAAGATAGCAATTTCTTGAGTTCCCACCCGCTCTTGGAATTACAACAACTATGAAGTTGTTGCTATCTTCGACAAGCTTGTTGTTGTCGTTGCTGGTTTGACTCGATGTACATTGCTCAAAAATCAGTTTCTGTACACGGATGAGTACTGTGATGCAATTGAATTCGAGGGCCTCTTGTGTTTGCTGCCACCACTCGTGCCACTGTTTTTGCATGGAATCGTTATGATTTCGGTACGTTTGTCTTCCACCGTAATTATAATTGTTTCATCCACATGCATGCGGGTTAGAAAGTTTCCCTTTACTAATTAACCTTCTTCTTGTGTTTCCAAGGTCCTGTGAAAATTCCACCACCTATACTTGAAAAATTTTATAACCAAGGGGGAGATGACGATGGTGATGATCACGAGCATGAGGACGAGCAGCGCCCATATACTCGTTGGCGCCTGGCAACTAATTCCGATGAAACGTGCATTGCAATAGGTTATCGGATGAGGTCAATCATCAACAATAGTAGTACACTATTTGTACTAGCTTCACATGCTTCGCACGTCGTGCGGGTGTTTTTACTGTAGCCATATTGTACTATGTAACCAGCACCTCGAATCCTCGATACTAGTAGTACTATATAATACTAGTAAGTAGTAGGAGTAGTAGGGTGGCATGGGCCAGAACAAGCATTCACGTCCAGGAGTACGGCACACGCCACCAGCACGACTTCCATCTGACACCATATTTCTTGGAGTCCGTGCTAGAGCAATCTCTTCAACCTCATCGTTTCTCTAACTCAGCCATCACGCGGCGGGCGAGGTGGGGGTTTGCCGATAGTCGGTTTTCCTCAACTGTGGTCCCACTTGTAAGGCCAACTGCAACGCTCTATCAATATATGGATGTAGTCTTCTTCCCAATACAAAAACTTGCATCCATTCTACTCCCTCTGTTCTACTATTTGTCAAAATATATATGTATCTAGACATGTTTTAGTATATAGGCACATCCATTTTTGGACAAATGGAAGTCAAGTATTTTGGAACGGAGGGAGTACACAATAAAATTTTTGAAGTTAGCACAACTAGTCTAATCCGAGAGGACAACCGAAGATTTGGTCGGGTTCTTCCTCCTTTTGCTGACACGTGGGACATCCAGCATCCAGGTCGTGTCATGAAAGAAAATAGAGTGGTAGTTGATAAGTTGAAGCCACGAGATGTGCATCTTGAGTTAAACTATAAATAGAATCTTACTACTCTTGAGTAACTCCAAAAGCGGCCACCGAAGATCTTTCTTGGATTTGTTTTTCATCACCAGCACGTCGAGGTGAAAGATGTGCAGGTTCAGTGGGTCTGCTTGCGTTTTCACTGACATGTGGGACCGCATGTGAGCAAACAGACGATGGGCTTCGTGCGTATGCTGGCTGGCTGAGAAGAGAGATATAGGAGTGCTGAGCACGGACTGCAGGAAATTTGTTCTACGTAACCAGCACCTTGATATTCGTGTGTGGTTGTTTCTAGAATAAAAAAAGGAGGTACCTCTACTTATGTTCTTACTCCCACTACGCCTAGCCTATGGTTAGTAGGTGACCTTGCGCTTGGCTCTTCGCCTCTTCCGGAAGTCGATGGTTCTACAGTAGTGCTTCTGGCAATCTGACACCAAATGAACTGCTGCACGTCCACCGCTTGTAAGCAAAAGTTTCTCCTCGTGATGTGAGCCACCGCGCATGCCTTGGCGAGATAGAAGGCGTAAGCAAGCTTCTCGTCATTCTGCGAGTTGACGGACACATCAAAGTTATTTACTAGTAGTACGTACTCTCTCCAAAAAAGGGCTGACCATGTCATTGCTACCATCCCGTGTTCTGTCGTTGAGTACGTGCACTATTCACGTGCCATTCACGTGCCATCCAGGAGAAAAAATATTGCGTAGGTCCCATCGAAGTGCACGACTAACTTACGGAAAAGG
>NC_057798.1:642558236-642567895 GCF_018294505.1 Triticum aestivum | reverse complement strand
CCATTTTCTTGCATGACACGTGCACCTTGATGCTAGATGTATCGCGTGTTGGGAAAAGGATGAACAAAGCTCACGTAAAAGAAAAGAGTTGAAGAGCATAGATTCCCGATGACCGAGGAGGAGCAAGGAACCTCGCGGTGGAGCGTCTGCAAGGAACCTTGCACGTTTTCCCCTGTTTTTTGCCGCCTGCCCACCTATAAACAACTAAAAGAACATGAACTTTTCGCTAACCACTAGAAACGGTACATCAGGATGCTAAGTTGAAGATGTTTAATACTCCCTCCGTTCCCAAATATAAGTCTTTTTAGATATTTCAATAAGGGACTACATACGAAACAAAATGAGTGAATCTACACTCTAAAATATGTACACAAGCGAACGCACTAACTCCATCCGATCCAACTCATGCACATACGCGCACAGCATGGAGCACACAACGCACCAAGACGTGCATGCACACACGCTCAGCCGCAGAATGCACGTGAATAACACATGCATGCGCACACAATCGGCTGCATGGAGGCGTGCGCCATCCGCGGCGACGTCCGGTTCGTCGTGCTACGGCAAAGCTCGCACGCAATGGCACATATGCATCTCTTGCAGCACCTCTTTGTCGTCGTTGCTCAACTACTAGTCGGAGACGAAGGCGACCGCAGCCTCGGCCTTAGAGCTAGCATCGATGGAAAAACACGCACGTTGCACGCACACGAGCACATACGGAGTGCCCACGACATGGTGGTGGTGCGTCCCCAGTCACCTCTACTCCTTCTATGCACGTTGTCTATCAAGGCGGCTGCATGCTAATGATGATGTGGGTGAGATCTTGTAGGACTCAGATGATGACGAGGAAAATTATGAGGCACAAGGTGACATACACCGTCAAGGTCCACGGTCAAGGGGGTGCTAGCAAGTGCTTTAAGACTAGCCACAATGCATAGTAACATACACTAGTAACATACACATATCCCTTGACTATGTTACTACCTTCATAGTGGGTAGTAACATAAGTGTGGTAACATACAAAGCTTCATTTATTAGGTTATAGACTCATATTGCATTGGGACATGTGATGTTACAGTAACTAGCTAAGTTACTGTAACTACCTCTCTCCTCATTAACTCATTGCCACATAAGCAAATTTGCTGAGTTGCACTCGATGTTACTACTGAAGTTACTCCCATTGTGGCTAGTCAGATGTGCTTAGAGCAAGTACAATAGAGCTGAGTCAGCGGGCCATAAGGAATAAACAGTAGTATATTTCTGCTTAGTTGGAGGGAAGAGAAGAGGAGAGAGAAGGTAAGCGGGCTCTTCGTGAAGAGCCAGCTCTAGCACGTGCTCCTAGGTACTTTGTAGTACATGTTGACTATAAGATGAGTTGTAGGCTTATAGCCAGTAGCTGGCTATACTATTAATGCTCTTTAGATGAGGTGCTAAGTGCATTAAATGGCTTAGTAACTCAAGTGTTCAATGCATAGGTGCTTAGTTTATTGGTGCCACATCATATTTTATGCCTACGTGGCAGGCTTAGCAGCTATACATGGTGGAGCACTGGGAGAGGCCAAGACTAGTCATAGTGGGGAGTAACTTGTACTGTAACATATTACTATGTTACTCTAAACATCTCTATAAACCGGAAAGGAGGGAGTAGTAACATACACTAGTGTCATATGCAGAGTATGGGAGCACATGATATTTCCCCATCCGGACCAATCCCAAGTTGGCTTCTCGCCTTCTTGGCCCACCAAAAAACCCTCCCCCCCTCCCACGCGCGCTTCCCGCCCGGCGCCAGCTGAGCCCGCCGCTCCACATTGATGGCAAGTCAGGGCGACGCAACCTCTCACTGCTTCCGACGTTGAAGCGGCGCACCGACCGAGGGCACTGCCCGCTACACGCCCGGCATTTCAGACTACACAGTGGATAGTAACTTTTAGAGCAAGTACTACTATAATTAGATGACATAAGCAGGCTATAAGGATTTAAATATAGTATTTGTGCTTAGTTGAAGGAGAGAGAAGAGGAGAGAGAAGAGAAGTAGATTATAAACGTGTAGCCGGTTGTACTCCAACATACTCTACTTTGTGAGACAAAAGGTGGGGCCATTATTAATGATATTGTATTTATAATAAAGGGACTAAGAACGCCTTAATTACTCCGTTTGTTTTTGAGACAAACCTTGGTGGGTCTATTATTGACTTTTTTTGAGCTATTATTGACTTGGGCGTGGGGTTTGGGGGCCAAAGGCCTACTATTATACTCCGACCTGACATGCTCTACCCTAGCCGCCGTTGTATCATATGGTTTCGCACCGTTCCAGATCTTAGCGCCGCCGTGCAATTCTTCTCCAGCCCTCCTTTCGGCGTGCACCGCGAGAAGCACACTCCTGTGACTGCTGCCAGTGACGACTTCCTCAACGACAGCCTTCTTCCCCGACCTTGGTAACCTCTTCATCAACGACATGAGTGACAACATCAACAACATCGTTTCTGCTCCCGCTGTACAGTATGTGATTCTGTTCTCCTGGTTTAGTCCGCATCATTACTTTGATGTTTGCAATTGTCGTCATGATCTATTTACTGCAGATTCGGATTAAATCTCATACTAAATTGCTCATATATTCAACAATCCAGTCCAAAAACCTGATCACAGGCAATTTACTCCGAGTTGTTTTGCTGCGCTTTTGAAGCCGCCTACTTTTAAGGGGGTGCAATATAAAAGGTGGCGCACAAGAGCAGTATATTGGTTTCAGATCATGTGCTGCTATGACGCCACTAAGGGTAAGCCTGAGGGCGATCTTAATCCCACACAGCAGGAAGCTTTTCAGAACATGGATACCCTCTTCAAAGCCGCCCTGCTGAGTGTTCTTGACGATTCCATTGTGGATTCGTATATGTTGTTTGACAGTGGCAAAGACATGTGGGCTGCACTCGAGGCCACATTTGGGCCCTCGGGCACTGGCAACGAGTTGTACGTCATGGAGCAATTCTGTGACTACAAGATGACTGATGAGCACTCTGTTGTTCAGCAGACTCATGAGATACAGTCACTCTCTAAGGAACTTGAGTACTTTAAGTGTGTGTTGCCAGACAAATTTGTTGCTGGGACCATCATTGCCAAGCTTCCACCTTCGTGGAACGATTTTGCTACTTCTCTGAAAAACAAGAGACATGAGTTTTCTGTTTTGGATCTCATTAGCACTCTTGATTTTGAGGAGAAGGCGAGAGCAAAAGACACACGTGCTCGGGTCGCCGAGGGAGTTTCTAGTGCCCACATGGTACACGAGAAGAACTTCCAGCCCAACCAGCCCCAAAACAACAAGAACAAATCTCAGGGGACAGGCAAGTTTGATGCAAAGAACAAGCCGTCACATTCTACCAACTTCAAGAAGAATTCTCATAACGGGAAGGGATACAAACCTCAATTTTGGTAGCACCGCACAAAATTTGTATGGCTGCATCTACCTACTGTCAGCTAACCTCATGGTGCTCCAGGTATTCCTACATTCATAACTAGGTACAATGACCACCGCAAGATGAAATTAGCTTATTCGTACGTTGACTTGCTGAATGCAGTGCGGAACGATCCTGTCATGTCTGGAGGAGCAAACAAGCAGTGCAGCCGAAGGTGGAAATCAACCAAGGACTTATGAAATTATATGTAATCTTCCTCAGGCAGGTCAGTATCCCCTTCGTCCAGATGATCGTGTTTTGTCATGCCGAGCTATTGATATGTGTTACTGTTTTGCAACACCGTTTAAGTATAGCTACTCTTTTCCTATCTTTTCAGATTCAGGACAATTAATAGGATATCAGGGGAACTGCACAATATGGACCCATGTTGAGTCATCTCTATTGCCTCATGTGTTTGCTGCAAATGTGTCAGCATCAATTGCAAGATGAGGCAGCTAGATAGCTGTGGAGTTGCCAACATGCTCAAAGTGCTCACAACATTGAGAAGAAACAAGCATGCCCAGGAAATTAATGCGTGCGCAGGGAGACCCTTTGCTCAGAGAAGCATCGATCGATTTTCTTTATTTCCACACCTTCTCACAATTTTGTATATTGGTTATAGACATGCTGAACTTTTGTTCTTCTGAATGTTAGTTTAATGTGAGTGTCTGCATCCAGTACCGCATCCTCTAATTTGGTGGATGCACACAGAGAAAATAAATCTCCTTAATTTACTCCATAACCACCCTATTAAATAGGCCTAGTAACAAACCAGGCGCATGCAGTGGCCGGCAGGCACATGCATCCTGCATGCATGGCCTGTCATGCAGCAACGCAAAAGAAGAGAGCGGTTCTTGGGAAAAAGCAAGTAGTTAGTGCAGCGTGCCTTATAAACATGAACATCTCGCTCTCCCGCTTCCGTCTCCCCACCCAATTCCCCCCGCTCCCCAATCTTCCTCACTCGTCCAGAAAACCCCGCTCACCTTCTTCCTCACTCGTACAGAAAATGCCTGCTCTTCTTCTTCCACTCCTACAGAAATCCCCAGCCCTCCTTCTTCCCCACTCGCACTGCCACTAGGCTCGTCTCTGGCTACTCTGCTCAAACCCGTGAGCTCAGCGCGACGCCCATAAGGAAAAAGGAGTCGGCTGGCCCCAGCGCTAAGAAGATGAGGCTCCCGCCAGCGGCGACATCGGTTGTAGATCCCGCACCCGATAGCGCGGGGAGAAGCGGCGAGCCCACCCCCCCCCCACCACCACCACCACCACCACCACCCGGATCTGAGGAACCGGTAGAATCTCCGATGGACCGCATCAGCGATCTCCCGGACGTCATCCTTGAGGAGATCATCTCGCTTCTCCCCACCAAGGATTGCTGCCACACACAAGTCCTCTCAACTCGGTGGCGCCCTCTATGGCGCACCGCGCCCCTCAATCTCGACTGTCGTCAGATATCTGTCCTTCCTGAATTTGATATCATCAGAGCCATCGTCTCTTCTCACCAGCAGGGCCCCGTTCAATGCCTCTGCATCCTGACAAGCTACCTGCTATCCAAACCCGGCAAGGTGGACGCTTAGCTGACATCCCCTGAATTCGGAAAACTCTAGCAGTTTGAGTTCTACCATTACCACGAAAGTTGCATACCACGAACATACCAAGAATTTGTGCCCACACCACCGTTGTCCATCTTGCGGTTTTCCTCCTCTCTCCACACCGCCACCTTCGCCCGGTGCCATCTACTAGACGATCTGGTACAAATGCTTTGACTCCCACTGCTAAAAAAACTTTCACTTGTGGTGGTTTATCTGTCGGAGGCCTCACTGCACAGCATCATCCACTCCAGTTGCCCTGCCCGGGAGTGCTTGTTGATTGTTTTGGGAAAAGAAATCGGTATCAGTTGTCTCCAGATAAAGTCGCCTCACCTTAAAAGCATTGGAATTTGTTTTGAAGGACAACAGCTCATCATCAAAGATGCCCCTTCACTTGGAAGGTTGCTCCTTGATAATTGTTATACACCTTCAGAAATAATTGTCGTCTCTACGCCCAAACTGGAGACCTTGGGTGTAATTCATGACCCGTTTAATAATCACACGGAGTTGGTGTTTGGCTCCTCACCTTTTCAGGTACAGTATATTATCATATACACATTTGTAATCATATGCTACATTTTTTATTTGTGCGCATAAGTTTTATATCATCTTGGAGTACACTTTGGGTACTAATATTATGTTATATGCTCAATGAAGAGTTCGTCCATTGATAGCCTATCAATGCTACTGGATTCTGTCAAGATCATATATATCACAATGTATAGTTTTGATCTGGACATAATTATTGGCTTGATGCGATGCTTTCGATATCTGGAGAATTTATACATAGAGGTGATGATTTCATCCACATTGAAAGCCCGTATATATTGTACTAGAATTAACTGTTCAGCTATCGTTCTTTCGACATACTCTTTTTTCAGACCTTAACTGTTTTCAATCTTCATGTCTACTTAGGCAGAACCACATGGAGAAAAACATATAACCAATCGTTGGCATAATAAGCACAAGGATTTTCTCAGTTCTCATGACATTCGTTTGAGGACAATAACGATGGGACGATATGCATCCAACCAGGCAAACAGAAGCTTTGTCACATTCTTCCTGTTGAATGCGAGGTTACTATTGTCCATGAGGCTTAATTTTTACAGCAAGAGATTTCTCACGGACGAACATGTTGAACAGCAAAAAAAAAAGTTTCAGGTGGACAAATGGGCTTCTAAATGTGCTCGGCTTCTATTTACAACAAGTTGTAGACATCCTAAAATAAATTTTGTTTCCACAGGATGTTGATTTTATGGATCAGACCGATCCATTTTTTGTGACTGCAAAAAAGAGTGGTTGGGTTAGATGTTACTGTCATGTTCAATCTGGGTTTTGTCTAGAAATTTGATGAACAATTAATCCTTGGGCTTTTTGTACCATTTGTATGCTTGACTTGCATGTTGTTGCCCTTGTACTCCCCTCGACCTGCCACTACACTGCCGCATCTTTCATGGCTGTTGTTCATTCCCGTCCGAGGCCTTGCCGTCGTTCTCCGCCTTGGTTAGCTCGCTATGCTCGCCGCCGTCAGGTGTTGTCAACATGGTCAACAACCAAGAGGAATCAGGAGATGACTGTACGTGGACAGGCTGATAGTAGGGACCCACCAGGGTCATTGCATTTCGCAAGCAGGTGCCTCGTTATTACAAGCCAAAACAATACTTCCTCCTAATTGTTTGACAACTAGGTTCCACGCCATTGTCAATGTAGTCAATAAACAAGAACATTACACAACGAGCGGATAACACCAGGGACCCAGTAGCTCGCCCAGTTGTTTTTCAGTTTCAGAGACGGAGCTCAACTGCGCGTTGTGCGGGGGCTATGGCCCGTCTAGCCCACGCTTACGCTTTTATTAAGCACATGACGAGCCCAGTTGATATTTTTTTCTTTCTGAAATTGGCTAGCCCAGTTCTTTTTTTTTTTGGAGAATACCAAAACCGAGGCCTACTTTCTTTTCTCAGCCCTGCTAGGCTGCAAATCTTTCAAGACGAGGAGGAGGGATAAGAAATGGGCTTCCCCAGAAAACGGGCTATAAGTTGTAAGAAATGGGCTGTAAATTTTTAAACCAAAGCCAACCGGCAATTGCATTAAAATATCATTTTTTTTCAGGATTTCTCTACTCTCTACTCTTATAAAAATCAAAGCCAACTGGCAATTACATTAAAATATCATCTTTTCACCCACAAGATAAACTACTCATACAAATGCATCTTCATGTTCCGTGCAACGAACATGCATCTTGCTAGTTAAGATTCTAAATTTCATTCATTTTTTTGCCGAGAATTGTTTTTTGAATTTTATTTTGATATAATTTTTTGAAAACTATTTTTAACGTGACTCGAAATTTCGTGATTAAAAGAGTTCGGACCCCACCGAAATATGAAAAATTTCGTTGAATTTTTTAGCATTGCCCAGAATATATGGCCTGTAATGTTAATAAAAAGAATATGAGCTTCAAATATCCTTAAGAATTAGCAAATGGGCTGTAAATTATTGAAAATAATGGCTAATGGGCGGTATGCTGTTTTCCACAGATTTGGAGGCTGACTTCTGGGCCTACTAGGTTGACGATGACGCTGTCCTTAAAAAAAATTTGACGCGTACGCAAGGCTTTGTCAACTTAGTCAACACACAGCAGTGACTGTTGGATGTCCATCCAATGGCCATCGTGCTTCTTCAATCTCTGATCTTCCTGCTCCAGCCGCCCAAACCAGCGCCGGCGGGACTGCCTGCTCCCTCCTCCCGTGGCTGGCTGTGCTGCCGCCAGGCCATCCCTCTAACCACCCAGACATCATGTTATTTTCCGGCGACGTCAGCCTCACCCTGCAGCAGACCAGTCAGCGCTCGTTCTCCCCTCAGCGTGGGCATCCGCTGCGGTAGCTTCGCCGGCTCCGGGTGGTTCTCTTCATGGGCCCCGCCCTCGTCCACCGCGTTTGTGCTCTCAGCGCGGCGAGGTCAACATGGTCAACAAACAACAGCCATCGGAAGAGGCTGACAGTAGGGGCCCACACAGGAAAATGCCTCCTTATTACGCACAAAATAATGATTCCTCCACCTGATAGCTGGGACCCACCGGAAGGGTCTCTGTATTTCGCGAAAAAAACGTTCCCCCCGTTGTCAGCTCGGACCCACCGGAAATGCCTCCTTATTACGCACAAAAAAAATGAATACTCCCCCTGCTAGCTGGGACTCACCTTGGTGGGAGGCTGACTTGTGGGCCTACTAAGTTTACAGGGACGGAGGGCTTTGTCAACTTAGTCAATATGAACGACTCTAGCTCCAGTGACCGTACAATGTCCATCCAACGGCCGTAGGCTTCTTGAACCTCCGGTCTTCATGCTCAAGCCGCCCAAAGCAGCGCTGGTCGTGCCGCGTGCTCCTGCCTCCCGTGGTCGGCTGTGATGCCGCGGAGGCCTCACCGCCCCCTACTACTCCCACCGCTGGCCAGGCCATCCCTCTACTCACCCACACACCCTGTTATTCTGCGGCGACGGTAGCCTCACCCTCGTACTCCTCTTCGCGTGGGCATCCACTGCTGCGTCTTCCCCAGCTCCGCATCGTCCCCTTCTTAGGCCTCGCCGTTGTCCACCGCCGTGGTGCCCTCAGCGCGGTGTGGTCAATGTGGTCAACGACCGACTTCCATCGGAAGAGTACTGTGCGTGGAGAGGCTGACAGTTGGGTCCACGGCGGCCGCAAGGAAGTGCCTCCTTATTACGCGCAAAATAATTATTCCTCCACCTGACAGCGGGGACCCACCATACGGTCCACCGTATTTTGCGAAAAAACATTTCCCCCTGACTGCTGGGACCCACCAGCTACATCTTCGCATGCAAGGAAGTGCGTCCGGGCAAAAAAACGATTCGCCCCCCTGACTGCTGGGACCCACCAGCTACATCTTCGCACGCAAGGAAGTGCGTTCGGGCAAAAAAAACAAAATGATTCGCCCCCCTGACTACTGGGACCCACCAGCTACATCTTCGCAGGCAAGGAAGTGCCTGACAGTCGGGACCCACCTGGTCGAAGCGTACGTAGTGTTGTCATTCTGGTCGCGAACGTGTAAGTACATACTTGTCGTAGTAGAGGCGTGCACGTACACGTACATACAACGGCGAGGGTGCAAGAAAGAAAATACGGCCACGTACGTACATACGGGCAGGGTCTCGAACGCCTACTCGCGCATACGTACATGGCTGGGTCGGAACGGAGAAACAGCGTCATCGTCGTGTTCATGGGGAGGCAACGGAATGCGTCGTGTTCATCGGGAGGCAACAGAACGCGTGGGAGCCAACCGGCTGGGTCGGAACGGAATGCGTGGTCGTGTTCATCGGGAGGGCTTGGACGGAACAGGTGATGGAAACGAGGCATGGCTTACCGCACAACGGAGGAAACGGCCTTGTGTTCGACCGGCCACGTTCGAAACGGGATCCTGTTCATCGGGAGGGGTCTGGCGTACAGCAAAATGGAGGAAACGGACCTCCTACGGTCGAAACGGGGTCCTGTTGATCGGGAGGGGCCTGGCATACCGCAAAACGGAGGAAACGGACCTCCTACGATCGAAACGGGGGTCCTGTTCATCGGGTGGGGTGTGGCGTACCACAAAACGGACGAAACGGACTTGTGTTGGAGC